>NC_142367.1:1753437-1963437 GCF_059441175.1 Urocampus carinirostris | reverse complement strand
ACTTCATCTCTTCTCTGCGGTGTCACGACAACAATTTTAAAGGTGATCCCCTTTGCAATCGATGTTTGCTTTTTTCAGAAACCATATCTGATAGATTTAAGTACCTATTTTTTATGCCAGCTGCTGTCTGGTGGAATCCAGAGAAGCTGGACATAAACACGTGCTGTTACCTGGGGCTGGTCTCCCGACTATTTGCCGTTGTCATCAGCGGTTCTGGCGAGGGGCCACTGGCCAGCCATTTTCGAGTGCTCATGAAGCTCCTGGTTAAGGTTTGTTTTCTACATTGTTTACATACCGTATTTTCCGCACTATAAGGCGCACCTAAAAGTCTAAATTTTTTTCAAAAGCTGACCATGCGCCTTATAACACAGTGCGCCTTATATATGGCTCAATATTAAATTCGCAAGGTCTCGCAACTACGAGAAACAGCCGCCGACTCCATTTTTCGCGCTGTGCATACTGGGAAATATTAAGCAACGATTCTCTTTCATACGTGCATTTGTATAAAAAAAATGGCTCCTGTTAAGAGACACGCGTACAACGCCGAGTTTAAACTCAAGGCGATCAGTCACGCAGCACAACACGGCAATAGAGCGGCAGCGAGAGAGTTAAACATAAATTAATCGATGGTACGGAAGTGGAGAAAGGATGAAGATAAGCTCCGCCAAGTAAGGAAAACTCAACAAAGTTTCCGTGGCAATAAAGCAAGATGGCCAGAGTTAGAGGAGACACTTGAACAGTGGGTTGTTCAACAAAGAGCGGCAAGCAGAAGTGTCAGTACGATAACTATACGTATGAAGGCAACAGCGCTGGCACAGGAACTCAATATTAAAGAATTCAGGGGTGGTCCTACTTGGTGCTTTCGTTTTATGAAAAGATGCAATCTATCCATCCGTACTCGAACTACTGTTTCACAGCAACTGCCAGCTGACTTCGTTTGTTAACAATAAAGTTTGACCTTTTTGAATGTTTTGTTGACATTCCCTTTAGCGTGGCAACATCTAGAGGTTGCATAACGTAACTACATTCTCTACTGTAGTCAAGTCAAGTCACATTTATTTACCGTAAATAGCCCTTAATCACAAAAATGTCTCGAAGGACTGCACAGGATTACAATTACAAAATTGCACAATTACCTGATCTTAAACCAGCATGCACTTATAGCGCCTTATAATGGGGTGCGTCTTATGTATGGCAAAAGTTTTAAAATATATCATTCATTGAAGGTGCGCCTTATAACACGGTGCGCCATATAGTGCGGAAAATACGGTACTTAAAGGTGGGATGCGTCGTTTGTGGTGTCCTTAGGAAGTAGAAAATTAAAGATTTTTTATTAAGTATGCATTAACAATACTCAACTGAGTTCAAAGAGCCCATATGCTGTATTTCCCATGCACTTATCTGTTTTTATTTTAATTTGATCAAAGCTGTTTATGGCATAACACATTAGGTAGAAGAAATGGGGGAATCGGGGAAGTGTGTGTGTGTGCGTGTGCGTGCGCGTTTGCGGGGTGTGCGTGTGCGTGCGCGTGCGTGCTCACACCTAGGGACAATTTGGACTGACCAATTAACTTGATTTGCATGTTTTCTTAATTTGGGAGGAAACCGGAGTGCCTGGAAGAAACCCCTGCAGGCACTGAGGGAACAGGCAAACTCCGCACTTGAGTGCTGTGTAGTTGAAATTAAACCCTGGTCCTACACACCATGGGGATGCAAGCAAACCTGTCCTAGAAGTAGTTTTTTTTAAAAGGGGATAAAAGGTATTTTAAAGGGATAATTGCTCATGTAGGCATTTTTACTTCTTTAGCTGTTCATTTTCTTTTATAAACATCAACTGGTTTCATCTTTCTATTGAAATTAAATTTTCTTTGAATCATGCTCCCTATACTCAGTGGAATATTTTAAAAGACAACTGAAATATCACCTGTTTAAGGGTGCCTTTTCTTTTTTTCTTTTTAGCACATGTGCCAAGTCTGCTTCTCTGGTGTCTTTTCATGCTGTTTTCTGTGTTTTTCAAACCACGTGAAGCGCTGTCTGAATATATGTCTGTACAAAGCACAGTCTAAACACTACTGACTGACTTCCTAGGTTCACCTGAGTGATTTGGCCTGGCTTTTCAAATTCTTGAGCATGCTTTGGGGCTACAGCAACAACCATGTGGACCAGCTGGGCGTCCAGGTTGGTCCCATCCTGCAGACTCAGGCACTCTACGTGGGCAGTGCTTTGTTAGGTGCCCAGCCCACTACAATGCTGGAACAATTTGCTGGTGCCAATTCACCCGGTAAATAAATATGAAAAGCAAGCATGTTACTTGTGTGTTGCACTGTTTGTAGTCTTTTTTCGGCTATTGTGTTAAAAGTAAGTGGTAAACAATATTTATCTTTCTTCAGGCCATTTTAGTACCCCCAAAATTGAGTTTTTTTTTTTTAGTGATCCCTGCTTTGCTGTGCTGTCTGACCTCACCCATTCGAGAGATCCGAAGAGCATCAATCGGTGCACTACAGAGCCTGTCGGGTGTTGATGCTTCACCCTACCAGTCAATTGTAGAAAGACTTCTGCAGACTTCAGAGGAAATTATCGCTGACCTATCATACTTGAGAATAGTAAGTACCTCGCATTGTTCACGCAGCATTCCAAATCGTCCCTCCTGACTGCCAGAGGCAGCAAGCACTCAATATTGCCTTTGTGTATGCACATTTTTTGCCGTTGACCCGTGGATTGCCTGAGAAATTGTCTCAAAGGTCACCACATGTTTTTTTTTGCCTATAAAATATTCCCCAAATATTTACTACTTTACATATGTGGGTTTGCCAAAAACCTAAGCTCATTATTTTAAACCCACCATATATTTAAAAATTTAACCCCTTAACGACCCACTGGCAGGTTGTCATACCGTTGAGAAGACTTGTCTTCAAGATGTCACCAGTCACTGAAATACATCATGCCTTGTATCATCGTCAAGTTTTTCTCTTGCGATTCACTATGTGACCTGATCTACCTAATGGATTCCCAGTAAGGCAAATATCACGTTTGGGGTTTTGGTATCAGTGGAAAGTATAAGAAATGAGCTTCAAAATGACATAGTCAACAATTTATGATAAACTATTTTAAAGATATGATCATTTAAATTATGGCCTTCCTTCCGCCTTTTTCCGATCAAAACCCTGAAAAATCACCAAGGTTCCCGTGGTTCTTTGAAAAGTTTTTAAAAGCATTGAATTTATTATTCTAAAATTTAGGGCGTAATTGGCATTAAATGGCTGTACCATATATTTTAGGACAAATTTCAGCAAAACTGCCAAACCCACTCTCCAGACAAAATCTAAATTATCAGCAAATGTTATTTCACTGTCATTGGATAATTTAATCAAATCTATGAAAGAATAATAATTCAGGAGCCTGTGTTCCATACATTTATATATATACCACTTTTCTCCATCCCGCAATTACTCAAGATTGTTAAGGCACATTTTGACCTTTGTTTTTTTTGATAAGTAAAGGTTCCAAAACATGGTTCTATTGTAACATTTCACAGGGAACTGACGTATTTGCCTTGCAAACGGCATTGGACAGAGGAGTGTGCATAGGTCTGCTCACCCAATTAAATTGCTCTGTGTTTGGCTGGCGTTTCTGGGTGTTTAAAGTTTGTTTTATAGCTATTCATAAACTCTCATTATTGAACATAGATTGTTTGATGAGCTTCCATACAAAGGATACCATAGCAATGTACAGCTAAAATGGGGTCTGTTGGTGTTGCACATTGACTCTTAACTGTAGTGAGCAGTATTCTCTTTATATATTGGTTATAAGCGTCACATCGGCTATGCATGCACTTTATTCGAGTCCGTGCTGACTAGCGCTTATCCAAATAGGAACATCATGGATGAGATTTGCATTAGTATAATTTTATCTCTGAACTTTATGTGCTTATAAAAAGAGCCTAATATGGAGCTATGGGTCCCTGACCCCCTCTTTGGACAATGGGGAAGTGTAAATTTATTGAAAAGATGGTGTCCGATGAACGTTTTTCGCCATGGCTAAAAGTTGTGCCAGGTAATGTGTATGAGACATGGTGTATTTCGTGCAAGAATTTTTTTTTCAATTGTGTTTTTTCTGGACTTGGTCTTTAATCTGATTTCAAAGGGCATAAAAAGTCTTGAACTTGCCGTAAGCGGTGGGAACCCTAATCATGTTTAAAGATTTCTTTTTTTTTTTTTTTTTTTTTTTTTTTTTTTTTTTTTTTTTTTTTTTTTTTTAGTCATTCAAATGTTTTTACAGTTAAAGGGATAGTCTCATTTTAGAGTTCAATGGGCTTTAATTTTTCACCAGCATGCAGCCAGAAAGGACAGGAAAACAAAATTATTGGATCGGGATCAATCATAAAATTCAGAAATCAACTGTTTTAAGTCCAGATTTAAACACTTACACTAAGGTTGCAGATCTTATCTCGGCGGGCAGAACATTCTACAGCACCAGGGCCTGAATTGAAAACACTCTCTAGCCTGTGAATTTCTTTTTGGCCCTTGGAATCACAAGTAGACAAGCATTCTCCGAGCGGAGGCTTCGAGCAGGAACATGGGGCATGACTAAATCGAATATGATATAGGGCAAGTCCATGTAGACTTTTGTAAGTTAGTTTGAGATGTGACTTTAAGGTTCTAATACTAACAGAACAGTGCTCTAAGACAGGGAGCCAGTGCAGTGTCCTAAACAGTTTAAACATGTTAGACAGATTCTCCTCCAATTTACAAAAAGGGGGTCACGATACATGAGATACGATTAGAAATTGATTGAATTTAAAAATGTCATCCCTTTCAACTTGCAGGCTCTTGGTGGTTTATATGACGCAGGCCAGACTGCTAAAAGGAACTTGCCCCTGCAGGCATCAGTAAATCACTTGCTGATGTGTGTTCAGGATCATTGTTGCCCGTCTTATACAGCTGTTTGCCTGCTCAGGGCACTGAGCAACGTCGACGGGCAGGTGAGTATAAGAGAAGTATTGTGAACTGTATTTTCAAAAGTCAGAGAGGCCTCCAAAGCTCAGGTGTGTTCTCCTCAGGATGTCCTGGCAACTCTGCTCCCAGTTCTGGATCGGCTGATCTACAATGACCCTGACAGTTTAGCCATGCTGCCAGATGAGGCCCGGCTCTTAAAGCTTGTCCTGGGGAAGTACAATGAGTCAGCAGCTCCTTTGCTGGCCGCTGATAGCAACTGCCTGGACTTGTTTGTCAGAGCCATAAAGACTCCCACTCCAGCATTACCAGGCATCCCTAGCTGCCAGGTCATCGCTTTGGAACAGGTTGGCTAGTCAATTTTGTGACCAGTTTAAACTAAATAGCCTAGATCAGTGGTCGGCAACCACCAGTCCACGGACCGCTACCTGGCCTGGGGTAGTTTGGTACCAAGTCATACAGTAAGAAAAAAAAAGTGCCATTATTTTTTTATCTATTGTTTTTATACTGACACTGTTATGTTTCAAACTGAACTTGAACCAGGGGTTTGAGGTGGTACGTTAGAATTAAAATTGGTGTTGTTTGCACAGGCAGTTGCCTGTCGGGCAGTATAGCAATTTTGTTGGAAACTGGGGGGGTTCATTTTTTTTCCCCGGCACTACACCGTCAATTAACAAATGGACAAGGCAGGCTAGACGTCTGCTAAAGAGGGCTAACCGGGACGTATCGGCAGAAAAACGGGAGGTTGGCTGACCAAAAGCATGCCGTAATAGCCAGGATAACCGGGAGCCAACAACAAAAACGCACAGTAAGCAGTCAGGCTAACAACAAAAAACAGACACGGCAACAAACTAAGCCAGGACACGGCAGGCTAGCCAGCTGCTTACACGGGCTAACCTAGACCAAACAAAACTGGAAGCCTTCGGCAGCCTTGGTGCTAACAGGGATCTGTACAATGTACAAACCTCGAGACGCGCGGCGAAAAAACAAAGGAATGCTTCAATCACCTACCTCAAAAGAGGTGAGAGACAAAAAAGGAACACGCGCTATAAAGGCGGCAGGTAAACTTACCTCACACAACTTTTGATGATCAAAGCACGCAACTCGGCCAAAGCAGTCACAAGTCCCCCAGCGACACAGTAAGCAAAGTTACAATTTCTCCATATGGAAATGAGCTATACACCATCGCTGTTTACTACAATCACCATCTTTTTTTCATTGGGACCCACCATTGTAATAAGTCCGGTGACATCACAGCTTTAGAAGATATTATGCAGATCTTTCAACTTTGAGACAAAATTTCTTGTCTCCCGGCAGGTAGAATATTTTGCAATATATCTGCATGATTGTGGGGAGGAACACGGCACGTTCTGTGCCTAATTAAAAAAATTGGTGTTTTATAATCCATTTAAGTCAACACTAGACCACATAACACCATAAAGCCCCGCGAGGTTGGTTCATTTGGTAGGATTTGACTAGGCACGCGGATCGATGTGACGTTTTGCTTTCAACGTTACAAAAGCGACCAGATTGTGTTGCCATTAGTAAGCAAGTCTGCCTCACAGTTCAAAAGTCACGGGTTCAATTCCAGCGACCGGCAACTTTGTGTGAAGTTTGCATGCTCTACCTGGGCCATTGGGCACTCCAGTTTCTTCCCATATTTCAAAACAGGGCTGGGATGGGCCAAGCACCCCTGCAACCATTTTAAGGATAAGCGGTTCAGAAAAAGAATAAATGTGACTTTGGTTTTATGTCACAAGAACATGACTTCACAGTTATTATTAATGTTGCTATTTTTATCATTATTATTTTTGAAAAAGTACAAATATTTTCATGCGCCCTCGGGCCTTGCCGTTTCAATTATTATCAGACAATGAACCGGTCTTTGGGACAGAAAAGGTTTCTGATTAATGGCCTTGATGTTATAGCATCTAACCCAGTTTTAAAGTCAAAGATTTGAGGGTGAACCCCGTAAGAGGAGTTTATTTGACCATCATAAAAAGCAATACTGTAAAGATTGTTCAGATCAGGGTTAGAAAGTATGATTGAATTGTTTGAAACTTTGATGAACTCATTCTGCAGATCACTAAGCCGTTCTTTGCTGCCTTGGGAGATGAGAAGGTCCAACAAAAGCTTTTGACTGTCCTGTTCGACCTGCTGGCGGACAGCAGAAGTCCAATCCTTGCTTCCGCTGTTGGCAGTGCCTTTAAAGTGGTGGGTTAAAATTGTTCTATTTCCGAATTTTCTTGTGCTATGTGCAGGGTTTGTACGCAGGGCCATAGCCCCGCAAACGCTCATACCGCTTACTGCGTCGGGAAACAAGTGCCAAAAGAACTGTAAAGTGTTAAAAGTGTTAATAATATGCGCTAATATACAAAAGCATCATAATCCAAATTTCCAGGGAAAAGGGGTGAATCTGCATTGTGCTCCAGCCTATCACTTGTCTAATTTTCTTTTATCTCTGCTCATATGGTCTCACGCGACCACCTTTAATACCAAAACAAGTGTACGTATTAAATAGAAAAGCATTGGGAACAAAACTGAGTTCAATTGTGGTTCAATCAAGTATTTATCACAAAGTAAAACGCAATAATACAACAAAATTGTAAAAAATAAATACATAAATAACGGTTTGGTAATTACATTTTTTAACTTAGTGGATGATAGTGTTGGCAGATAGTGAAAATTGTCACTAGGAGGCGTGCTTTCACTGTCAGTGTCAGGCTGTCAGTGAAGGTTTTGGATTAATAAGCTAAGCACAAATGTGTTTCCTATGTAAAATATTATTTTAACAGCACTAAATTATTAAAAAAATCTCATACAAAGCATGTTTAAACAATATTTTACCAAGACAACAAATTAAAACGTCCTCACCTTATTAAATCAAAGGAAACAAAATTAAATTACTTATTTAATTATCGTGTTTGTTGACAGTGTTATGAAAATAAATAAATTGCACTGAGAAATTCAAATTCATTTATTTTTTGTGATGGTAATGGTGCAGTGGCACCATAAAGCATTTGTGCTTAGGGCACCCAAATAGCTAGCAACGGCCCTGTTAGTACGGGTGATGAAATCATCAAAAATGCTTGAATTTTTAGGTTTTCAATGTCAGGAAAATTCTTGAATATGGGTGAAGTGCTTGAAAACGATTTGAAATTATTACCATTGTCTTAAAGGTACGTAGAAATGACGTTCAGGCTGGCTCCAGTCCTCATTATTGAGTTGTCATGTGATGTAGGACTGTCGCATCCAAGAGGACAGGTGCACCAGACTAGTCACGAGAATGTCTGCTTCTTTTTGTGGAAGCGGCTTTTTCGGCCTGGCTTATTCTTTTGGCTCCCAAAGGTCTTTTTCGTTTAATTTTTGGGGGGATATATTATAATGATAAAATGTTATGCCCCTAACAATTTGATTATTAGTTATGCGTTTTGCAGGAAATCCCTGCAAAACATATGACGAAAAAATAAAATATCTACAAATCTACGAAAACTGATTGTAAAATACAAAACAATTCTAGATGTTTACACACTAAACAGATCTGAAGTTGAACAACAACACAAAATGCCTGAAAATGCCAAACAATGAAATATAAATGAAAAAGATTATTTTTGGTGCTCTAAAAAATGATAAAATGCACAAAAAAAACCCTACCATTCTATTTTACCCAATTTAGACACAAATCTTCTTAAAAAACACAAAAATATTTTGAAATTAGTAAAACTAAAAAGGATAGTGGGATGTTTGGACGCGTTCTAAGGGATGGGCAGAGCATCTGTATGATGCGGCAGGGGTAAACCAATGAAAGCTGTCGGGCCCTGCTGTTGAACAGAAGAGTGTGTTGTATCACCCTGTCCTGTTTCATCTGGAGGGACGAAAGCATGACCAACTTAGGTGCCGAGGTGCCTAACTTGTTTGGGCATTTGGGTTGGCCATGGTTCAAAAATGTTTGTGTTTTTTGTTATATTTTCCCTTTTTTATTTTCTTTGTTATTGTATGTGTTTGTCATGCTGTCGGTCACCCCTCTTGAAGGATATAACCAGAGTAGTTAGCTAGCTAGATAGAAAACTAAAAGCAAAAGATCAGCACTTTCTAAGATTGAAAAGTTAAATGCGATCAATGTCATTAAAATGAGTCCAAATTAGGCTCATTTTTCAGTTTTTTTATACATGCAGTACTTTCTTTTTTTTGTCTTCCGTATGAAGCTCAATTATTATCCAACACCTTTAGAGCCCTTTCTGTGTTTGTAGTTTGAAGTCAGTTTATAGCAGACCATTGACACAAATAGATTGTAGATCATAGATTGGAACAGCGCTCAATAGCACAAAGTATGTGCTAGCAGCAAGACAATGACTTCATTTTAGTCATCATAACCAACCGAAAAAAACAAAACGTTTTTTTTTTTTTAATTGCCGCTGGATTTTTTTCCTTGGAAGGTACTGGAAAATTTGAAAAATTAGCCTTGAAAGTGCTTGAATTTGACCATAAAAAAAGGTGTACGAACCCTGTATGTGCCAATACTGTATCTCAACGTGTTACTTTATACCTGCTTGGTTGTCTTCATAAGTTTCCATGTATCTGCAGATTGCAGTCGATGCTCAGCTGGTGGCCAACGAGCTTGCACCACCGGAAAAAACCAAAGTTGCCGTGACTGTTCAGCGAACACGCAGAAGCAGGCTTATGCAAAGGTGGAGTAATTTTTTTGTAAGCGTGAAAGGAGAGGTTTCTGTTTTGTTGGGTATTATTTTCAGTGGAGCATATGATCATAATTTAGGTTTCGAAAAAAACGCATATCCATTTTTGTAAATTGTTACTTTTTTGCGTTAATGAAATGTTTCCCACTCCATTTCGGGGCTTTTAGCAACTCTTCCGATTTTATAACATGACTCAATTTAATTCGTAAACCATAAAGAAAAATGGAAAATATTACAAAAAAATGAGTATATTTTTTTCACATGCCATCTATGATATACTTATAGCATATGAATAATGTGGCTGATTGAGGGAATTGAATCATTGCTACTACTATAATGTTGGGTTAGGGTGATATGTCTGAAAAATATTATTTTTGTCAGTCTGAATGATTAAGAATTAGATTGCTTTTACACGATAAACCCACTGGATACACATTTATTTAAACAAGGTTGTATTGGGTAAAAAAGTAAATCCCATGTAAAATGTTTGAACAAGAATAACTGAACAATTTTACTAGATGATCAACCATTGATGGTTGTGCAAAAGACAACACCTCATAGTTTGTGACTAATTGGCTTAAATGCCTCAATCAATTAATGTTTGATAATCAGCACAGTTTAAAATGATTAGTTTGTTTAATTAGTTATATTTCTACCCTTGATTCCACCTTATGCAAAATTTTCATATTGACAATTTTCCAAATGAGAAATTAAATTAATTGAACTGCATGGCTTGATGAAGCAATTCCACTGCCAAGTGTTATTTTCTGATTAGGATGAACTCTTTGAAGTAGGTATTTTAATACAATTTCCATGGCAATCTTACTTCCTATTCAGAGATAATGACAATTTTTATATCCCCTTTTCAGAAAACCTGAGGAGAAAAGTGACACATCTCCTGAGGAGGATTCTTTTTCTTGGCAAAGAGTAACACTAATCCTGGAGCTACTCCAGCATAAAAAGAAGTTGAAGCAAGCCCAGACACTGGTTCCAGTTTTGTTTTCACTCCTGGCCAGGTAACTCCAGGAAGACGTTAACAGTAAACATTTGGGAGAATTCTACTTATTATTCTTCTGCTCTTCAGGAGTCTGGAAGTATCGTCTTCGGAGCAGCCTAACATGGAGTACACCAAGCAGCTTCTGCTCAGCAGTTTGCTCAACATCTGCAACAAAATGGCACCGGATGGACAACCTCAATGTGGTTTTGTCGACGAGATTAATTCTATGTGGACATGTGCTATACCTGGTTTTATTTTTGCATGTTTTTGATTTCCTCCAGACATTCTGGATGAAGAAAAGTTCAGTGTGGAGCTAGTGGTCCAGTGCATCCGAGCCACAGAGGTGCCTCAGACTCACCATCACGCTCTTCTCTTGCTGGGTGCTATCGCCAGCATCTTCCCTGTGAGTAGTTTGAAGTTTGTGGGTTTCTGTTTCACATCTGAACAAAAGTCACTCCCATGTTTTGTTGGGCCTCCAGGAGAAGGTTCTGCACAACATCATGCCGATCTTCACCTTCATGGGTGCCAACATTTTGCGTTTGGATGATGCCTACAGCTTCAGAGTCATTGACAAGACCGTACAGATGGTCATCCCAGCTCTGATCAAGGTTAGGCGTTATTTATTCACTTAATTTACTTGTCAATCTCTGATATAATTTTCCTACAGCTGTTATTTAAAAGTGTTGTTTATTGGGGCTGCAACAGTTAGTCAATGATGTTGACTAAAATTGATTTTAGAAATAGTCGACAAGAATATAATCTCTGCTGAGAGTTGCTTATGTGCAATAGCGTCTCTGGCTCAAGCTGTAACATACAGAAATAACAGCTCCAACATCAAGTACGCGCATCAAAGTTTTGGAGCATTTTAGTCTGGATACGGCCAATAAAAAGACTACTTGAAAAGTTTGCAAAGCAGGCCTTGTGTATCATGACAATACCTTGGTGATGCACAAAGATTTAAAGGGACAGTGTGTAATATTTAATTCCTCCTAGTGGTACAAAAAAAACTAATTTCAGAAAAAAACAAACTTTTATTTAAATAGGCAAAATACATGAACTATCATACCAATGTTAATTTTTGTAAATTCATATGTCGAGAAATGTGTATTTCTTTTACATAGCTGAATCCATATCTGGTAGTTCCTGCCATGTTTGTCTGGCATCTTGCTGCAATCCTGTGCTCATTTGGCACAGGTTTTATTTTGCCTTAGACAATACAATACCATCTAGTGGTCAAATATCGTAAAGTAAGCTTGTTGGAGAGTTGAGTGGAACAGTTTGACTCGCGTATGTAAGATTCAGGTTACATTTAAGCCAATACGGTTTTGATGACATTTGATGTACATTTTCTGGGTTCGTTCGGGTGCTTGAAATCCTTGAAAATGCTTCAATTTTTCTGTTTTGTTTTCAAAGGTTGAAAAGGGATTGAGTTTGGGTGAAGTGCTTGTAAATACTTGAAACTGTTGCGATGTTTTACAAAAAATGGGCCTTAATAAATGATGTTCTCTGGTAGCTTTGCTTTGCCATTGATTTTCTTCCTTCATGATTGATGGCAGCTGGCATTAGTTTGTATGGCTAAGGGTCGTGCCCAAGAAGAGGGGTACATGGTACACCTAAACAGAGCACTGTGAAATGTGTATTAGTGCAAGGATTGCAAAATTAATTGTGGGCATGTATAGAATTAAGGTTGTTTTTTACAGTGGTAAATTGTTATTGGATGAACTTCCTGCAACTGAAAATGTAAGCTATGTATTAGTGTCATTTTACCCGACATCAATCAGGGAGAGAGATATGTCTCAAAAATATTTAAACGCATTATTCAGATCCAGAAATGTTATCGTTATTACTCAAGATCTAAAAATCACGTGAGGATAAATGCTCAATATAAATTAAAAATCGCATATGTATATCAGATATATATATTTGTGGAGCTGCAAAATGCATGATTCACAGTGGGTTTGTTCTTTTAATGGCATTGTAGAAAAAAAACTTAAAAAAAAAAATCCTCAGTGCTTAAATTTGGCCATTAAAAACATCTACAAAGCATTACATTCGCATATATTTTGCTCTACAAGAGAGCATGAATGTTGTGCCAAACTGTCCCTGACAAACATAGTAAAAATGAATTGCATGCAGCCCGAAGGACTAACGTCTTTCGTTAAAATCAACTTATGAGAATCGCCAAGTTCTTTTGTTACATTCTTTGCATGACATTTTTCTTATTTACTGTTCCACTGCTGCTAACAAGCCTGTTCTTGGTTTACAGCAGGGGTGTCAAACTCATTTTACCTGAGGCCACAATAATCTCTCGGGGGCCAGACTAGAAGATTAAAGAGAAAAAGAGATAATAAATAGTAATTGGGACGAAAAAGAGAAAGAGAACAACGAAGACAGAGTGAGGAAAGGGAAAACCGAGAGCAAATTAGAGAAAGGAAGAAAAAGGAGAGAGCGGGAGAGGGAGGAGAAAGACTTATAAAGAAATGAAGAGGGAAAAAAAGTAAAAAAGACGGTGACACAAAGAGAGAAAAAGAATGAGAGGAGACACGGAGAGAGATGAAAAGAGTGAGGAAAAAAGATAAATGGAAAAGGTAACAAAAGTGAGAGAGAAAGATAGAAAAGAGATAATATGGGAGAAAGGAAAGACAGATTGAGAGTGAAAAAGACAGTGGGAAAGAGATAAATTGAGAGAGAGAGAAAAATACAGAGAGAGAGTAAGAGAAAAGAGAGGAAAATAAGAGAAATACAGCTCCAGATAATTTGGCGACTTAGAGTAGACATATTTAAAACTGCAGCCGATTTTTCTCTTGTGCTTCTCTCGACAATGTGTTGCAGGTCAGATCAAAATCTGTCGGCGTGCTGCATGATCTGGCCGCATGTTTGACACCTGTGGTTTACTGGGATACTTGATTTTAATTTAATTTTTATTTGCCTGTCTCCAAAAAATGCACAGCGATTTGATTATGGATTTATGTCTACTGACCCAACACTTATTGGTTTTAGAAGGGACATTTTTATTTATTTTTTGGACAAATCAACTGTATGTTCAAGAAAATATGTCATTTTTATTGTCCCCATTTTTCTTGTTTACTTTGTGTTATTATCATTTGCCACATAACTAAATCAACACCATGCTAAATATGAGAAAAAATATTATTGATCCAAACATTTGAATAACAGTTTTAATATTCGGCGACTTGTTGACTATAAAAATACAGCCCTATTCATTATATTATAAAAGGGTTCATTTAGCTTCTCTTTTCCTTTAAACATGCAGGCCCATGGCAAGTCAGAAAGCACAACGGATGCAGTGGTGACAAAAATCATGCACGTCTTTGCCGATGCGCTGCCCCACGTGCCCGAACATAGGCGGCTGCCCATCTTGGCTCAGCTGGTTACCACATTGGGCCCGGACCGCTTCCTCTGGATCTTAATGCTCCTCCTGTTCAGGCGTCACACTACACTTTCATCCAGCTCAGAAAGCGAGAAGGCAAGTCACATTTTTGTTTCCAATGACTTTTACCATCAGCAATAGTTTCTCAAACAGTGGTTGTATGCATAAATGATTAGTTTCAATTACTAATTAATAAATTGAAAAAGATATTTCTGTTATTTACCCACACCAAAAAGTTGTGCGTTACGACAGAAGGAACTACTTACTGTATGTAGTCACAAATTACTGTAGATACTCACATAGAAGCCAACCCCAGCTTTAAAATAGTAAATAATAAAAGAAATAGGAAAAAAGAGTGTTCACCAACCCAGTGATACCTTCATATTTCTTGGCTTGTGCAATCTTGGGAGCTTGCAAATGAGCACTTAGCTGAGACACTCCATATTAATGTTGTCTCTTGGCTTCAAAGCACTCGAAGATCTCCTTCTACATTCCTGTGTCCCAGACGTTTTTCTTTTGTTGTTTGTTCTCCAGACATGGTGAATTGCAAAAAGTAATTTTACAAATAAAACGGCCAAAATGGTTACCGTAAATTATTTGCCCCATTGATTACCAGTTACTCTGTTTTCCCGTGTAAGCCACGGCGCAACCATAACTTTATTCGGTTGTACTTAGTAGTTTATTTTAAACATGCTCTCTCCTCAATGGATGTTGCTAGCAGATCGCAGGTTGTATTTGAAAACATAAGAGATGCAAGAGTGTTAGGCACTCCGAGGACATTGACGGTGAGTAGCGTAATAACGCAGTAACGCATTATGTAGTAACTGCAATACTGTTACATTGTTACCAAGAACAAAAATTGCTTTCCAGGGAACGTGTTCCTTTGTAACTCGTTAATCCCAACACTGTTTTATAGTGAGAATAGTTTTTCTCAATCATGTCATGCCTTGTCGAATTAGATGTGTTCAAAGTGTTGCGGTGGCGTTTGTTATTTAGGAAGATGCTCTAGAGCGAGACGTGGACTTCTGGATCTCTGTGTGTTGCCAGTTTGAGGTGGCTGAGCAATTTAAATCGCTCATCAACATACTGAACTTCCTTATTAAGCTGCCTGACGACAAAGAGGGTGGTGAGTAAATTACGAGAATATGTTTATGTCTATAAAAAATTGGCAACAATGCGTGTTGGAATTAACTCATTCAATGCCATACGTTACTCCCAAATGGGAAGAGCTGGGGCCAGCCAATTTTGCTATTTGGACTGAAGGTTTAGTTTTGTAGCTACATAGGCATATGATATATTAAAGAAAACTTAAACTCAAGTCAAGTAAAGTCATCTTTATTTGTATAGCCCTAAATCACAAAGAGTCTCAAAGGGCTTCACAGATTATTACACTATATTACACAGACTATTTTTCAGCCGACGAGAAGAGTAGGTTATTCATATGCTATGGAGTAGAAGTGAGTTTTAAGTTTAGATTTAAACATTTCCACTGAGGTTGCAGATCGGATCTCAGGGGGAAGAGCATTCCACAGCACCGGTGCCCGGATGGAGAACGCTCTCGAACCAGCAGAACACTTCTTTGCTCTTGGGATCACCAGAAGACCGGCACTCTCATCTTTCATTAGAAAAATAATATTTTTTAGCTGTTTAGAAATAAAACAGTTAACCATTGCTAAGTTTCTTGAAAATACTTGTTTCCAAGAAAACGGCTTTTTGTGAAAGAATGCATTTTTAAGAAGAACTTTCACTTTGGTGTTTTTTAATACATATAGTTTTGCGGCTAGCTCAGGAGGTAGAGCGCTCGTCTTGGGATCAAGGGATCCCAGTTCAAATCCCGGCTCGTCCGTGTTACATGTCAAAGTGTCCTTGGGTAAAACACTGAACCCCTAATACCCCCAATAAGCAGGTTAGCGCCTTACATGGCTGCAAGGCCGCTATTGGGAAATGTGGAGCACATTGTAAAGCGCTTTGGGAAGTCATTGACTTGAAAAGCGCTATATAAATGCAGATCATTTCATTTCATGATGCACTCTGATATCTAGTGTTGAGTTATCATGCTGAGGCTTGATACATACTGATAAGTCAAGTCATGTTTATTTGTATAGCCCTTAATCACAAAGAGTCTCAAAGGGCTGCACAGATCAAAGACTACTGCAAACTAGACTATTATGACACATCCCCTCATCTAAAACCTACATGAGGGCAAATAATACACAGATATTGTCAACATAAAATATTGGTTATTCATATGCTATAGAGTAGAAGTGTGTTTTAAGCTTAGATTTAAACATTTCCACTGAGGTTGCATATCGCATCTCAGGGGGAAGAGCATTCCACAGCACCGGGGCCCGAATGGAGAATGCTCTTTAGCCTGCCGATCTCTTCTTGGCTCTTGGGATCACTAGTAGACCAGCGTTTTCAGAGTGAAGGCTCTGGACCGGGGTAAAATTCTTAGCGTGTGTTTGAAAGGACAGATGGTGGTCAAATATGACACCTACATTTTTGACTCAGTCACTCAAGGTGATATTACATTTGTCAATGTTCAGAGACGTTTCGCCAAACCCGTTATGATAATTATAAAACAACGTATTTTTATGTTTTTGTATTTAGGGACAATGCTTCTAAAAACGTATTCAAATGTTGTGGCACTAAATGAGTTAACTACAATTATTTACATTTTGGTACTGAGCTGAGCACAACCTGCGTGGCTGGAGCTAGCATTGGTTGTGGTTTTGTTCCTGCTGTAAGAGGCATTTACCGTAAATTCCGGACTATAGAGCGCACCCGATTATAAGCCGCACCCACCACATTTCGGGAGGAAAACTGATTTTGTACATACACAAGCCGCACCTGTATATTAGCCGCATGCGCCCACATTGATAAAACGCAATTCAAACACGAAATTAACCCATACCCGATAGTCCAAAAAACACAGCCGGCAAATTGAACGGAAAATGATACCGGTACTTAAGATTTAATGCAGACCTGCAGAGTCCGGGTGCCCGTTGAAAGTAATCCAAGGAAAAAAGTATATATTTCCAAAGATAAGGGTGGGAAAAATATACATCCACTATTGTCGGCCGCGTCCACAAACACGTCTCACCTTTACTCCACTTCCCGTCAGCCCGCGTTTTTCCCGCCCCTTCTTTCTCATTTGCTCGTACAAAACATATCAGAATAAGTTTCTAAAATAAATACATTACAAAAATATACAGTTGCAAATACATATTATACATGGTTACACATATTTACAAAGAAAGACGGTACACCGAGAGTTTTCAAAGCTTTAATAATAATATTATAACTTTCATCCCAAACCGTGCCTGTGAAGGGTAGCAAAACGCTACTAGCAACACGCTCTCAACACAATAAACAGCTCTGTTAAAAAAACATACCGTACTTGTAATAAGCACGGTAAACCGTCCTTATCTTCCTCCTTGTAACAGTTGTCATCAAAGTCATCTTCCTTCAGTATGGGAAGGAGATTTTGTCATATAGACGTCGTCCCATGCTACCTTGGTCCAAAAACACGCTAGCATCACGCTCTCAGAGCAAAGATTACGTGCGGTGGCTCTGTTTCCTTCTATATCGAACTGCTCGATTGCGTTTAACTTGAAAGTTGCGTCATGTGGCTTTTTTGGGGGAAATTTGCATGATGAGGATATGTCTACGCTAATTTAATTTGTGCACAAGCTAAGAAGTTGCAGTCTAAATCTTACCTTTTGTACTCTAGCGCCGCTGGCGGCCGGTAGAAAAATTACATAAATTGGCCGCATCACAGAATTAGCCGCAGGGTTGAAAGTTTGGGAAAAAAGTGGCGGCTTATAGTCCGGAATTTACGGTACTTCTTTTTCTACTTCTCCGCCGGCCCATACCAAAACTGCAACTGACATATCATTGCTCTATTCAGGGGTCTCAAACTCAATTTTCTTGTTAGCCGTTGAAGTTAGGGTCTTGGTGAGGTAGGGCTTAATCTGGTTTTCCTAAAGAAAATCTCTGATATAAACATTACACTGTTCTCAAATATGTTTTTTTCCTACAGTTAATACGATAAGAAATTCGTCGTAGAATTAAAAAGAATATAAATAAGTCTTTAATAAATAAATACAACAATAATTCAGCACACGTAAGGCGTACATAAGTCTGATTTTCTTCAAATTGTGCAGTGCCCCCTATCGTTTGGTGCGACTGTTCACACTGCAAAGCTAAATGTTCAGCTAGGATTTTTGGGTGAAATCGATGGTTTTATGAAATAGTTCACATTACCAAGTAAACCTGACTTGAATCCGATCTCCGGTGACTTTTAAGCGTCTCCTATTTGAACGCCACAAGAAAGTACCGTGTAACGTCACATGCAACGTAAGTTTTGTGGAAGTACTCATTGATGCTAACACTGTAGTGTATCTAGCAAGCGAAAGTTATTGTGCTACCGGAAGCTGAATAAAGTTGTCGCCCCAAACAATGATTTACTCCAAAACCTCACTTTCTCTCCATTGAATGGTTTCCGAGCTTTTGTCCGCTTTAGTTTGTTAATTTCTACGCTATGCCAGAGAACATGGAAACAGAGCAGCTGTGAGAGAATAAAAGATTTTAAGTCAAGTCATTTTTATTTGTATAGCCCTTAATCACAAAGAGTCTCAAAAGGCTGCACTAGTTATTGCACAGTCTATTATTACAGACTATTATTACACCATCCACTAATCTGAAACCAACATGAGGGCAAGGAAAAACTCAAAAACCTCAACATGAGGAAAATGAAGAAACCTTAAGAAGGGACTGCACATGTGCCTTCTAACATCAACAACGTTTTACATGAATCAGCACATGTTAAGGACTACATCTTTTGCAGCCTGGACATCCTGGAAAGGGGATTACCTCATGTGCAGCCCCTTCCCAAGGTTTTTTTCATTTTCCTCATGCTGAGGTTTTTGAGAAGGATGTGTGTCTTGGGAGAGTATACTTGCCCAAGTCACACCACAGGAAATTGTGCCCCTACGGCCCCTGTGGTTAAGGGATCCAACCGACTAACGAACCATTAGTGTGTTCAAAAAAATACAATCAAGTGACAGCTCAAATACCAATATATTTAATTTGTAATCCACTACACATTTCAGAGAAACCTTGCATTTACAAATTGCCATACATAAAACAGAATTATACCTTAATTGTTGCAGTTCAAAATATTCCCAACAAATAAATTAGAAGGTGAAGTTTTCTAATGTTATTCCAAGTACTGTTATAATTTTAGTTACAATTTTAATTCTTAATGAAACACAATATTTGAGAAAACGCTGAGAGGAGCACAAGCGAAAAATTTTTAAATACGTCCACATGTTCCCAGACCAGGCACTACTCGGCATCAACTATGGCAGAATTTCTTTCTTTCTCTCTCCCTCTTTTTCTTTTTTCCCCTCTCTCTCTGTCTTTCTTCATATATCCCCTTTTCTTTCTCTTTCTTTCCACCTCTACTTTAGTCTTTCCTTTTCCCTTCTCTCATTTTCTCGTTTTTCATTTTTTGTCTTTCACTCTTTTGCTCACTCCTTTTCTTCCTTTTTCTCTTCTTTCATTATTTTTCTCTCTCTTTATTTTTCTTTCTCTTTTCTAGTTTCTTTCTCTTTATTTTTCTCACCCTCTCATTTTTTCTCCCTTCTCTTTTGTGCTCTGTCACTCTCCTTCTTTTTCTCGGTCACCCTTGTTCTCTTTCTTTTTATCTCTTTCTTCTCTCTCTCTTTCTTCACCTCTTTCTCTTGAATCCTCTTGTCTGGCTTCTAGCATATGGCCCCCAGCTAAATAAGTTTGACACCCCTGTAATAGTGTGAGATTTCAGATTTCCCGTTTTTTCCTATGGCAGTTTTATGTCTGTCACTAATACATTTTCAACAGATGCTGCAGCCAAGCCCGCTGTCACCCGCCGAGTAGCCAGAAAGAAGACTGAAGAAAAGGAGGAGAATCTGGGAGAACTGATTTTCAGTGTGGAGGCCCACAGCGACAAGGAGTTGAGACACTTTAAATTTCTATCAGTCTCCTTCATGGGTCAGCTGCTTGGCTCAACTAGATTCATTGGGAAGGTGAGTTATTTCTATAGGCCCATGTCTAAAAAGACTTGAAGGTATTTTAACATTCAAAAACGTAAAATGTTAGAAAATGCGACATAGATTTTGCATAAACTATATCAGGGGTAGAGGTTGACCAGTTATCGGGCGGGCCATTTACCATGCGGGCCAATTATTGGCACCAATATTCTGGAACTTGATAGATATCGGCATATTCATTTGACGCGCCCATTATTAAGCACAATACGGAACAACTACTGAACCTTTCCCTATCCTGCCTTCTGTCTCTGATTCTACCTTCTTATTGGAAAAGCGTCCGGGGGCAGACCCACTGAAGCAGGAAGCTGTCCCCACTCCCCACTGTCCGCAGTTTACTGGAGCGAGAGTTGTAGGTGTAACGACCCTAAATCATGCGCAACACAAGGGGTTCACAGTCACTCGGTTTATTGCCTGCATTCAATAAACAATACAAATAAGTCAGGGCGTCTGTGCACGACTGCATACATCTAAAACATTAACAAAAATTTTAAAAACGGGACATCACTCAACATGCCGCACGTCGTGGCGTGGTTGCATTGAAACATGCTGCATCACAGTAATCATTGTTTCAAGCTCCATTACTTTACTTTTAATTTGTGCTTTTTTATGCACCATTTAGCACAATCTATATACATTTATATACAAAAAAAGTTTGTGAAAACAGCTCCTATATTTAGCAAAATATGAACTTTTACCCGAACTGATATTGGGCAAAGCTTACCTTCAGCACAAGGGGATTATAGCTGAAGGTACGGCAAGCACAGAAGCCCATAAAGTGCCAAACAAGAAAGACAGTCGCACGCGTCCATGGTTTAACAAATGAATGCGGTAACAGAGTTTTAACAGTAATGCAACAAAAACACAGATTTTGTGAGAATTAAAAAAAAAACGAAACAATCAAATTTCAACTAAAGATCAAAGTGGCGGCGCCGCCGAGCGGCTGCCTTTCCAGCAGCTCCCCTGTTATCTCTCACTTTTTGTGATTTATTGTTTTATTGTCTGCTTCTATCTTCGGTGTTTTTCGTCCCGTTTGACAACTACACTTTGGATTACTTTCTATCCTATGAACATGGGTTTTAACACACAAAAATGCGTTTATAAGAGGAATCAACTCCTTGCCCTGAAGAATTCTCATGGTGGCGTGGTGAGGGGCCTATCATGGATGAAGAGCCGGAGCTAGCTAAGCGGCTAGCGGCGTTATAAGTCTTGGGTAACGTCCGTAATCATGGTAAATGTGAACTCTATACCAAATAAGACCGACGAACTGGCTGTGCTGGTGAAAAACATCAAAGCGCACAGAGAGTGCAGTTGTTGTGTTTTACGGAAACGTGGCTCACATATAGCATCCCGGACGCTAACGTGTAGCCACCTGGAGCTACCCGGACCGGAGCTATCTGGAGCTAACTGGCTTCAGCGCCGTTAGACAGAGACACGAAAGCCTGCGGGAATCTGAGGGGAGTAGGTGGACTCGCTAACACGAGGTGGTGTATCCCTGGGCACAAAGATTTCCATCTGCCGCAGGGATGTCGAACTTTTGGACTAGCGTGTGACGTCATCCACTCCGCTAAACCAGCGGAGAAGAGGTGGACTCGCTAACACGAGGTTGTGTATCCCTGGGCACAAAGATTTCCATCTGCCGCAGGGATGTCGAACTTTTGGACTAGCGTGTGACGTCATCCACTCCGCTAAACCAGCGGAGAGGAGGTGGACTCGCTAACACGAGGTGGTGTATCCCTGGGCACAAAGATTTCGATCTGCCGCAGGGATGTCGAACTTTTGGACTAGCGTGTGACGTCATCCACTAAACTACAATAAGCACCCCGAGGGCATTATGTTAATCTGTTAATAAACAACAAGGGAGACTGCTGGAAGTGTGAATTTCCCTACGGGTATGAATAAAGTATCTATCTATCTAGGGCTTTGGCAAATATTTTTTATTTTCGCGAATATTTTTCACATTCACAACTCCCGTCTTTTTTTCTCTCTGCCCTTTTTGTGACTACCCATGACTGAAATGTCAACGTGCAGCGACACGCACGCAGTACCAGATAACCCCGGCGTCTCACTCCTCTTCACGTGAAAGCGAACACGGATTTTCCTATCCTTCCCAGCGCTGCGCTTCCGATAGAACGAGTGTCGCAATCGTAGTCTGTATAATGTGTTTTTATGAAGAATTATTGATTGGCGTGATTAAAACAAAAAATCGATCGTTGTCTATATAACGAGTTAAGACATTTTCATGCGAACGTCACAACACTAGACGTTCGCGACCCAATGTGTCTAATCGCTGTAATATTCACGACTAGTTGTACACAAGTAGGCTTTATATAGCTTACGATAGTAGCCGTATTGTAATGCATGTTTATTGTAGGTTGTTGTTCTGTGAATGAGAACCCTGGTTGTATTGGATTTCCCAGGTAAACAAATGTTTGAATTAATAATCTTACTCCCTATCTACTGCTTGCAAAATAAGACAAACTCTAAACCTATTGTGTAGATAGATAGATAGATACTTTATTCATCCCCGAAGGGAAATTCACATTTCCAGCAGCATGTATTGTGGCTTTGGGAATCTACAGAGGAATAGCACATATTAGTCTTGTAAAAGTGAAGGTTAGTCATGTTGCAGGGTTCCTGCGGATCCTTAAAGTCTTAAAAAGCATTGAATTTATTTTTCACAATTGAGGCCTTAAAAAGCATTAAAATGACTTATTTCCAACTTTAGGTAAGTCTTAAAAATGTGAAAATGTTAATAAGATTTATAGCTGTTTGAACTAAAAAAAAAAAATCCTTTTACTTATGCCAATGTTTTAGCTTCTACAGCAAATTAATATCGGCTCAGAATATCTGTATCAGCCCTTAAACCCCGGGGGAATCACACTTCTCAGCCTCCCTGGTAAGGTCTATTCAGGGGTACTTGAGAGGAGGGTCCGCCAGGAAGTCGAATCTCTGATTCAGGAGGAACAGTGTGGTTTTCGTCCTGACCGTGGAACACTGGACCAGCTCTATACACTCTGCAGGGTCTTTGAGGGTGCATGGGAATTTGCCTGTCCGTTCTACATGTGTTTTGTGGACTTGGAGAAGGCATTCGACCGTGTTCCTCGGGAGGCCCTGTGGGGGGTGCTTCGGGAGTATGGGGTACCGCACAGTCTTATCCAGGCTGTGCGGTCCCTGTATGCCCGGTGCCAGAGTCTGGTCCGCATTGCCGGCAGTAAGTCGGATTTGTATCCGGTGAGGGTTGGGCTCCGCCAGGGCTGCCCTTTGTCACCGATTCTGTTCATAACTTTTATGGACAGAATTTCTAAGCACAGCCTTGGCGGGGATGGAGTCCGGTTTGGGGGCCTCAGCATTGCGTCACTGCTTTTTGCAGATGACGTGGTGCTGTTGGCTTCCTCAGGCCGTGATCTTCAGCTCTCGCTGGAGCGATTTGCAGCCGAGTGTGAAGCGGCCGGGATGAGGATCAGCACCTCCAAGTCCGAGGCCATGGTTCTCAGTCGGAAAAGGGTGGTAAAAGGTCTTGCCCCAAGTGGAGGAGTTCAAGTATCTTGGGGTCTTGTTCACGAGTGAGAGTAGGATGGAACAGGAGATCGACAGACAGGTCGGTGCAGCGTCTGCCGTCGTTCGGACACTGTACCCGGTCCGTCATGGTGAAGAGGGAGCTGAGCCGAAAGGCAAAGCTCTCGATCTACCGGTCGATCTACGTTCCTACCCTCACCTATGGTCATGAACTTTGGGTCATGACCGAAAGAACTCGATCCCGGATACAAGTGGCCGAAATGATTTTCCTCCGCAGGGTGGCTGGGTTCTCCCTTAGAGATAAGGTGAGAAGCTCAGTCATCCGGGAGGGACTCGGTGTAGAGCCACTGCTCCTCCGCGTTGAGAGGAGCCAGTTGAGGTGGCTCGGGCATCTAATAAGGATGCCTCCTGGACGCCCCCCTCGGGAGGTGTTCCGGGCATGTCCCACCGGCAGGAGGACCCGGGGGCGGCCCAGGACACGTTGGAGAGACTATGTCTCTCGGCTGGCTTGGGAACGCCTCGGGGTCCCGTCGGATGAGCTGGAGGAGGTGGCTGGGGATAGGGACGTCTGGGCTTCCCTTTTAACGCTGCTGCCCCCGCGACCCGACCTCGGATAAGCAGAAGACAATGGATGGATGGATGGATAGCCCTTAAACCCCTGTATTGGTCAATCCTTAAACAGGGGTCTTCATGCTGAGAGCTACTTTTTTTTTACTAATTGGTGCAAAGGGCACCCAGTTTGATATGCATTCCTACACTAAAAACCTATCATGTAATTACTATGTTTTTACTAAGTTAATACCAGGTTAATTATTGGAAGTAGAGTTAAATAGACCCAGTCAACCACTAAATAAATCATTTTACTAGAAAATCCCAATGATCCAGCACATACGAGTTATTTTCTGAACAGTTCCGTGGGCACCTCAGCTGTTCTCAATGGGCAACCTGGTGCCTGCGAACATGAACGGGAAGCCACAATCACCAACCTAAAATCGCTGTCTGTTTCGGAGCTCGCCCCACAGCTGTTGCATTGGGATTCGCCATCTCGAAAGAGTTTTGTTCCTTCAAAGACGTTACAGCTTTACAGCAAACAAGCTTAGATGGGTCAATTTTGAAACAACATTTTTTAAGTCCCCCTACAATATATTTGAATAATTGTCGGGAGGAACACTGCACGTTCTGTGTCGAATTGAAAAGATGTTCTTTGGGAATACTTTTTAGAGTTGTTCCGTTTGGATCAAACATTCATATTGTCTGCTTTTAAAAAAACCTATTTTGTTTGTGTAGAACTCGGAACAAGTTAATCATCATCTTAGTTTTCTTGCTTTCCTTTCAAGGTCGTTGACACTCACGACAGTTTTGATAGCGTCGGTGCAGAAACTCTTCAGCGGCTGCAACAACAGTGAGTTTTCAATTGTTTCAGACAAACCTCTTGAAAATAGTGACTCAATAATAATCCTTTAACCAGGCTACTGGAGGACAACCTGCGTTATATTCAATGTGTCGCCCGCTGTGTGGAAGAGAATGCAGACAAACCCATTGCAAAGTTTTGGAGGGTTCTTCTGAATAAATCCTATGACGTCTTGGATAAGGTGTGTGCTTTATTTTCTTCAGCTTATCACACAGAAAGAAAGAATATATATATTTTTATATTCTATACTTTTAAATGCACTAAACTGTTAAACGATGAGCCTGGTTGTTGCACTATGAATGCATTTTGAGCCATCATACCAGCATTTGGACCTGGAAGATTTCTTGTGTAGCCCCTTCTCAAGGTTTCTTTTTTCTTTTCATGCAGAGGTCAGTGTCTGAAACTCATGACAAAAAGTTACAGGAAACCAGTGCAGACAACTCTGAAAAGTTGCCTGCCCTGCCATAAAGTTGCCTGCCCCATTTTTCACAACTTGAAACACAATAAGACGACTCAGAGCAAAAAAAACATTGTTGCGAAGTATTAAGGATTGATAATCAGAATATATAACAGAACATTTTAAAATGAAGTTTATTATAAATCTAGTTATAACATTCATTGCATGTCTATGACATCAGTATGTACCTGCATTTACTCATCTTCATTCATGCAATGTTTGCGTCGCGTTGTCTGCTACAAGCCATGTGAACTCCTCTTTCCACATTGCTTTTAACGTACATTTACGTTTTGTAGCGTTATAAATTCTGTTAGCTTCTTTTGAATCTTTCTACTGGGGCTGAGGTTTAGGCTCGATTCCTAACCACTTATCCATTTTCTTGTGTTCTCTGTGCGTCTACTTTGGAAAATAATATGCAAATGCACGACCTTATAAGGCTCGGGAAAGTCCGGAATACGAATTTATTCGATGCAGGCTTCTGATCGGCTGCCGAGTATGCAAACTGCCAAACAAAATTCTGAAATTTTCAAACCGAACTAAGATTTAGAAATCGAAATAAAGAAAACGTTTGATTTGAAAAATTAAAATGAAAGATTTTTTTTTTCTTGAAAAAGTTGTCGGCCACCCGGGCTGAGACGTCTTGTAAGTTGTATGCCCGACGTAAAAGATGCACGCCCTGGGCGTCTGGGCAGACGTTATTTCAGACACTGCAGAGGTTTTTGAGTTTTTCATTGCCTTCGTGTAAGTTTTAGATCAGGGGATGGTGTTGGTAGTCAGTAGTCTGTACAGCCCGTTGAGACTTCTCGTTATTAAGGGTTATACAAATACACATGACTTGATTGTTTTTTGGATAGGATTTGGGATGCCCTGAATCTTTGCTGCTGAAAATGTCCTTAAATTTCCTTCACACGGTTCATCGGTTTTAATTTGTAAGCACATGCTCTTTCACTTGCGAACCATCGATTCATTAGTCTTCAATTCTCTCGCAGCTCGGTTCCCATGCTCTTCCGCGCAGGTGACGGCCACCAGTTTAAACATTTTTGTAAGCATGTCCCTTTTGCCATGTGTACAACAAGTTTTATTTTAATATTCACGCCCAGACCTTGCCCATAAGAGGTTACGCCCACTTCACTGTTCAAAATCTGAGACTTCAATGTGTGCCTGATGGTTGTGAAATACAGTGCTTTAAAAAAAGAGGTAGAAACTGCCCAGTGCTGCAGCGACACCCTATTTATTTATTTTTTATCATAAGCAACCACTTTACTCAAAGTGGTAAAGTAGAAAAAACTTTCTTGTATTTTCTTATTTTTTTATTCTCTAGCAGTGTTGCCTCATCTTTTGCACTTTTTGTCAGACGGGATTTTTGGAAAGCACTTCCAATGCTGTTTTTTGTTTCTGAGATTTTAATCACAGGAGTACTTAAACTTAACAACTACTCATATGCCAGTTAGGTATATGTATTAATTTTAGGACCTTTTTTTAGAATGTCTTGGAAAATTAAGGTTGTTCATGTTTTGTAATTGGTTCCGTTTTTTTTTCTTCAGCCAAGCGTTTTACTTTTACTGGTTTTGGGTTTTTCATGTATGTGCATCAGTAGTTGAGATGCACAGTAATCCCTCGGTTATGTTGGTTAATTGAAACCAAAACCCGCTGCAAAAATTACAAATGCGTAAAGGAGCGCGGCACCTCCATAAAAGCCCCCAAGGGGTCAAATTTACCTCAAGATGACGTCCTTACCGAATGAGGGGATACGACTGTAACAAAATAACAACTGTAGATCTACAAATAAAAACACAGAATTGCAGTTTAATAATTTGGTCTTAATTTTCATATAAAAGCACAATGAAATTGTAGGGCTTCCCCTCTCAGTGTAAGAAATGGATTTAGGGAGTGGCTGGCTAGCTGTACTCTAGTATTGGGTGTCTTTAAATTGAGCTTGGTCTCTACAATGATTAAAGTACAACTGTCCTGGATGTAGCATTTTCCCACAAGTTGTAGCTCCAGGTCATCCTTTTCTTGGGTAATGGTTCTGATGTTGGTGAGATACAGGCTCAGCAGGGGTGGCGTAAGAGATTTGTTAGCCTATCTGTAGCAGTAGGGAGAACCTGCATCCTGTCCCGACGCTGCCTGAGTCGCTTCTGGATCCGTTTACAACCAAGGAAGCACCCGCTGGTGATTACAATTTCAATGAGGAATGTATTTTTCATTTAACGAGCCGCTAAAAGCTAAAGGTTGTCATGCTTTTCAGCTTGTTTTGGGGGAAGACATTTACTTGTGTGAGCAACATACCCCCCCGACCCCCCCACCCCCCCCCCCCCCCCCCGCCCCCAGTTTCAATTACAGCATGCACCAGTTTATCACGGCCGTGCACACGCACAATCTTGCCCCACCTAACACACAAAGCCGTCCCTAACCTGCTCCCTTGATCGTATTTGTTGTGTGCTGTCTGCTCAGAACACAACGCACGAAACGTTGATCTCAATGACAATTAGGACAAATACATTTGAAACCCTTGAAGCAGTGAAACTGCGATAACTGAAAGATAGATAGATAGATACTTTATTCATCCCCGCCGGGAAATTCACAGCCGAAAGCCGAAGTAGCGAGGGGTCTCTGTATATTAAATTGATGTACATGTACTCTGCTAACATTTATTTTGCTTTTGATTCTCCTCAAGTTGAATGCTTTGCTGCCCACTGGCACGTTCATCACAGTGATGAGGGGGTTGATGGCAAACCAGCTCCCATCAGTAAGGAGGAAAGCCATGGAATTGCTCAACAATAAGCTGCAACACAAGACACAATGGGCAGAGCAGCAGGTAAGCAGATTAAAAACACAATAAATAAATAAAAATACAAAGGCGAATGTGCTGTGTAGCCATACATTACCTTTTGAATTAATAGTACCAGAAAAATAGATTCTTTAACTGGACTCCCCATCAATATCCTTTGAAGTAATCACACAGAGGAGTATAGATGTTTCTGTTCTCAATTTTTATTTTAAAGGTATTATTAAACGTAATTTCTATCTTTTCAGTTATTTGATCTGATTTATTAAAATGAATAACTTTACTTGGTAAACCTCCTTTGAGTCTTTGATAATAAAAATATATTATAAAAGAAATCCATCCATTATCTGCACCGCTTATCCTCAGTAGGGTTGCGGGGGTGCTGAAACCCATCCCAGCTATCTTCGGACAGTTGGGCAGGGGACACCCTGAACTGGTCACCAGCCAGTCGCAGGGCACACAGAGACAGACAACTCGCTCGCTCATTCACACCTAGGGACAATTTAGACCAGCCAATCAACCTAACATGCATGTTTTTGGAATGTGGGAGGAAACCAGAGTGCCCGGAGGAAACCCACGCAAGCACGGGGAGAACATGCAAACCACACACTAGGTTCGATCTCATGACCTCAGAACTGTGCCGCACACGCGCTAACCACTGCACCGCAGTGCTTCCTAAAATTTTCTAATGTCTTAAAAATGTGAACACATTTACAAGATTGTCTGAACTAAAAAGATTTATTAACATTATCAATTGTTTTTTTGTATTTCTTTTTAATAATCGGTCGATTTACTTTGGTGGCCACATGGCTTGTCAGGCAATGTCTACGCGGCAATATATAATGTGTGCAAGAAATTCTTTTTTTTTTTTTTTTTTTATTGACTTGGTTTTTAAGGCCAAATTTGACACGTTTGACACGTGATGTAAACTGTGTCGATCATTTATCTTTTGTCAATTTTGACATTTTTATCTATTGTCATTTTTTTTTAATCCACTTTTTCGTTGTTAACTCAAAATGGTAAATTAAATAAACCGATTTAATAACTTCTTCTCGCTGCAGGTTAGCGTTCTCTTAGAGCTAATCGGCGATCTCCTTGCCATTGTGGGCATGCCGCAAGATAATGCAGGCGAAGAGGCAGCAACTGAGCAGACTGTCAACAGGCAGACAGCGCTCTACAGCCTCAAGCTACTTTGCCATCTCTTCGGCGCGGCTCACCAGCAGGACTTCGTCCCTGTCTTGTTGCGCGGGATGATAATCATCATTTCGCCGCTAGAAGAGAAAAATGTGACTGCTAGCGCCCTGCTCTGCATTGCTGAGTTGGTCAGCGCCCTTAAAGCGCTCGCCATCCCACAGCTGCCGAGGTTGGTTTACAACAAGTCTCTTTAGTTGTTCACATTACCGTAAATTCCAGACTACAAGGTGTTAGGTTCTGACTGATTATTTAATATGAAGTATTGCGAGGGCATGTGGCAGGTGATGATCATATTTTTTTCCAAGTGCTCTGAATGTGAAAGTAAAGAAATTCAATGTAGGGCGCGTAAACAACGGGAGTAACTTTTACTCCCTTGGGTATCCAAATGCATCATCATCTATTTAGTGACACGTATGAATGGAGGAACCATAATCCCAGCGTCCCTATAGAGCAGGGGTCGGCAATCTATGACACGCGAGGGGTTATCCAGTGGCACGCGAGCGCATGGCAAAATATTAATGATTAATTTTTTTTTAAATGCGCATGTTTACCTGAAATTTAGACATTTTCAGTTGCGCGCTGTGTTATTTAGAGGCTTTACGGTAGAACCCCTCCTCCTCTGCTTCGTGTGTGAGTGTGTGACTGCGCAGCGCCAAAGAGAGATCCATGTTTTAACCCAGCCACAAAAACAAATACGTGCGATAAATGAACGAATCTTGACGGCTCCTCCAGCGAAAACATCTCGTTCTTTTCACACAGCTTGGACAGATGACTGGGGCTTTGTGCAAAAAAAAAAAAATGACCATGCTGTTTGTGCATTATGCCTGGAGAGTGTTGTACCTCGCACATCAAGTGTTAAAAGTCATTACGAGACAAAACATGAACATGAATTCAAGAATGAGTCTGACATGGCAGAAACATTGAAATCCCTATGTCCAGGTACGGCAAACGAACACAGGCCCTTAAGGCCTTTGTCACTGCTAAAAACACTAAAGCAAGCTATCACATTGCTCACTGCATATCAAAGCACAGAAAACAATTTACTGTTGGCGAATGTTTTAAAGAAGCGTGCGTGTGTGCCTTCTGCTTTGCTGTTGTTATTTCAAGTTTTGATATTTTCTGCGACAAGATATCATTGATGAATGGTATGGTAGCTGTCCTATTTACTTGTTTTTTGATTGTAGTTTATAGTTGATGAAGAATGGTTGAATCTGGTTAATTCTTGTGGTAAAAAGTTGAAGTCATGAATGGCTACAGCACTTTCCACATGTGGTTCACATTCATTTTTTTTAGTTAATTGATGAAGAAGAATAGTGGAAGATAAATTGGTCAGTTATACGATTAAAATATATATCCAGTTTGTATATTTGGACTGGTGTAAAATGACAGTTCTGTTGGATATTAAAAAATGTTGTTGCGAGTCATTAATCTTGGTGTGACACACTGATTTACAAGGAAATTTGAAAGTGTCACTCGACACCAAAAAGGTTGCTGACCCCTGCTATAGAGTAAGACCGAGATTTTTGCAGAATCGGCGTGGAAATGTTTCAGACAGAAAAGTAACGTGGCATTGACGGCTGTAGACAGTCTGCCAACAAGTGTCTTAATCACAACACAACGTGTTACTTTTCAGGATTAGATATTTCCCCACTGATTTTTTTTTTAAATGTAAGAAATTAACGTGATTGATTACATTTTTATGGCTGTCTAAGCCTTTGCCTTAAAATCTGGTGCGGATTTTACAAAAACAAAAATAAGGTTCTTTCTTGAATTTGTGCATGGGGCCTTTATACAGGTGAACTCTGAAATACGGAATTCAAATGAGCTGAGTCGATATTTATCTGTGTTGCCTCTTTGCAGGTTGATGCCAGCCGTGCTGCACGTGATCAAAGACCGACAGGATTTGTTAACCAATGAGATCTATTTGCTAAGTGCCGTGACAGCACTTCAGCGCATTGCCGAGACGCTGACACACTTCATTAGCCCCTACTTACTGGACACAATCTTGCAGGTTTGATATGGATATCGAAAATCATCTCAAAATATGAAATTGGGAGATAATAAAAAATGTAGTTTAACAGGAAAGTCATTTTTTTCACATTATAATCCCTCGGTTATTGCGGTTAACGTGGACCACAACCCCCTGCTATTTTATCCTACGGTCAACATTACTGGCCACATACATTATTATTAATTTTATTACAGAGGCGGCGAGCCAGTGAAAATTTTACCACGGGCTGTAACTGCCCCCATGGGCCAGACTTTGGACATGCCAGTCTTAAGTAGAGGGGGTCACTGTATCATCCTTTATAATTATATGAGTTATATTTCATGATTTTACTGTCAGTGACTTTTAGCTGTCTTCCATGATAACTCCACAGATTTACCGTGTTAACGACAAGCAATTTTCTGGTCAGCTCACATAAAACATCAAACTTTTCAAACTCTCCTTCAGGTTTGTTGGCTGACACATGTCCTGGAGCATTCTACATCTTCCTCGGCCACCTCCAAGCAGCTGTCTTTGCGTCTGACCTCGCTCAGAAACTCCCTGGCTACCAAGCTTCCTCCTAGGGTTCTCCTTCCGGTTTTGACCCAGTCTTACAGTATCATAGTGGCTGACAAGAAGGTGAGGAAAAAAAACTGTATTTTCTGGACTATAAGTCGCTCCGGACTATAGTCAAGTCATGTTTATTTGTATAGCCCTTAATCACAAAGTGTCTCAGGGCTGCACAGACCACAGATTATTGCAAACCATCCCCTGATCTAAAACCTACATGAGGGCAAATAATACACAGATATTGTCAACATAAAATATAGGTTATTCACATGCTATAGCATAGAAGTGTGTTTCAAGCTTAGATTTAAACATTTCCACTGAGGTTGCAGATTGAATCTCAGGGGTAAGAGCATTCCACAGCACCGCGGCCCGTATGGAGAACGCTCTCGAACCTGCGGACCTCTTCTTGGCTCTTGGGATCACTAGTAGACAAGCATTTTAAGAGCAAAGGCTTCGGACCGTGACAAAGGGGGAGATTATACCCGAAAGCTATGATGGAGAAAGTCCATGCATGACCTTGTATACCACCAACAGAACCTTGAAATCACATCTTAAGCTAACAGGGAGCCAATGCAGATTAGCTAAAATCGGGGTAATGTGATCAAACTTTCTTGTCTTAGTTAAAGGCCTCGCTGCAGCATTTTGTACCAGCGGCAGGCTCTTGAGTTTGGACTTTGGCAGCCTAGAGAGTAGTGCATTACAGTAATCAAGACGAGAGGTAACAATTATGAATTATAATTTCTGCATCTGACTAGGAGAGCAAAGGGCGGATTTTCGCAATGTTGCGGAGATGGAAAAAAGCTGTTCTAGTAACATTCTTAACATGTGTTTGAAAGGGCAGATCAGGGTCAAATATGACACCTACATTTTTGACTGAGTCACTCTGGGTGATATTACATTTGTCAATGTTCAGAGCCGTTTACGAGAACAAGTCACGGCATTTAGATGGACCAATAACTAACATTTCGGTCTTTTCAGAGTTAAGGCGCAAGAAGTTAAGTGTCATCCATTCTTTTATCTCAGTAAGGCAGGCTTTCGAATTTCCACAGTTTAGTGTGGCAGATTCCTCCATCGGAAGATATAGTTGAGTGTCATCTGCGTAGCAATGGAAACTGATATTATAGTTGCGAATAATATCACCTAATGGAAGCATGCAAATGCTGAAAAGAAGGGGGCCAAGTACTGAACCCTGCGGAACACCACAGGTAAAACCAAAGGGCTCAGATGTCATTTCACCATATTTAACACAATGCGTCCTATCTGAGAGATACGATCTGAACCATAAGAGGTCGGTTCCTTAGAGACCAATTCATTTTTCCAAACGTTCTAGTAAGATATAATGGTCCACTGTGTCAAGGGTAAGTAAGTCACTCCATCCAAAAAATGCATACTTAAGAAGGAAGAAATACGTACAAGTCGCACCTGGAGAATTAATCACATTTTTGTGGGACATTTTTCTGCTAAAATCCAACACCATAAACATAATTGTCACTTTGAAAGCCAATCTAAAACCTAAATAAAATGCGAAACTGTCAGAGCTGTATATTAATATAACTCCATTGCTGGCAAAAATATTCAAGTCCAGGCATTTATAAAGTCCAAAACTACTGCGCAAATGTAGTGAGCCCGGCCCGGCCGCCATCCCGCTTGGCCGCCCAGTCCGAACTGACAACATCCGGGTCAGTAGGCGTGGTTTATTGAAAGGTCGCACATGCGCAGTGAATGGATGGAGTCGCGCATACATATTACATTACATACAATAGATAAACATTAAAACCTTAATAAAAACAATGGAATTAGACTGAAAATATGGATCTTTGAAACGTGACTGTGTGTGTGTGTGTGTAATGATTACTTGCATATTGAAAATAGAAAAACGGGTTAAACAAGTTGATTTCATAGCATATGAATCTGAGAAATACACAACTAAAAGTAGCTTACTTTACAGGAACAACACTAATAAGTATACAGTATCCTAACATTACACGATTGACATGCCTGGTAATGTCAGTAATGACGTAACATATTAAGAGTTATCCAGATAACTAGCAAAAAGAACATCCTTACCAAACTCTGTTTCACTCCAAATCACTAAATCCAACAAAATCTTCATCCCCTGTGTCACTTTTACCGGCATACATCTCCCCCAACTCAGGACGTAGAGATAAGCTGCTTTCTCTTTCTTAGCGTAAGTCAGACCTTTTGTCACCTCTGCCTTTGCTAACTCCAGAACTTTTCTTTCTGTTGCTCAAAACATTTTTGGCTGCATATTTCTCTATTTGCAGCTTGTAATCTGAAGAATATGATTTTCTTTTCGGTGCCATTTTTTGTTTCAAATCTTCTCAGTAGTTTTTAAAAATTACAGGCAATGTTGAAATTATTAACACAGGCCTATAGCACCCTTGCGGTTTAGTGTGAAAATAACATGTGAAATAGTATACTGGCAGTGTCTGAAACACATGACAAAAAGTTAGCGGACACCAGTGCATACAACTCTGAAAAGTTGCCTGCCCAGCCATAAAGTTGTCTGCCCCATTTTTCACGACTTGAAACACAATAAGACGACTAATCACAAAAAACAAAACAAAATATTAAGGATTGATAATCAGAATATATAACAGAACAACTCTTTAAAATTAGGTCTATCATAAATCTACTTATAACATTCATTGCATGTATATGACATCGCTGTTTTCCATCTGCCATCAGTAGGTACCTGTATTTACTCATCTTCATTCATGCAATGTTTGGGTTGCGTTGTCTGCTACAAGCCACGTGAACTCCTCTTTCCGCGATGCTTTAAATGTAAGTTTATGTTTTGTAGCGTCATAAATTTTGTTAGCTTCTTTTGAATCTTTCTTTTGGGACTGAGGTTTTAGCTTGATTCCTAACCACTTATCCATTTTCTTGTGTTCTTTGTGCGTCTACTTTGGAAAATAATATGCAAATGGACGACCTTATAAGGCTCGGGAAAGTCCGGAAGACGAAGTTATTCGATGCAGGCTTCTGATCGGCTGCCGATTATGGAAATTGCCAAACTAACCGATATTCCGAAATTTCCAAACCGAAGATTTCGAAATCAAAATCAAGCAAACATTTGATTTTGGGGGGGGGGATTAAATAAATTGTCGGCCACCCGGCCGGAGACGTTTTGTAAGTTGTACGCCCGACGTAAAAGATGCATGCCCTGGGCAGACATTATTTCAAACACTGATACTGTTACTGAAATTTTAAAATTCTGTGATTAAAAAATGTCACATATAAAACACTTCTGGACTATAACACATACTATGAGAAAAAACGGTGTCTTCGGTCCTGGCGTGTCTTGCAGGTAGGAGGGGATTTTGCTATGATTTGGCAGGGACTCCTCGGATGAAGTGTAACTTCTAAAACTTTGGATGGTGGCAAAATAAAACCAGATTAAACCAATCATAACAATAAAGCAAAAACATTTGCAGTCGAGATGTAAGATCAGGCCTAAAAAATCCGACTCTGTCCGCGGGTATTGCAACACAGCCCGACAAATTAACTTCATTTGAGGACCGAGCCCGAAGCAAATACCAATTTTGTATTTTATTTGTGACAAAGGGTGATTTGGGCTCGGACCGGAACGTAATAATTGACAATTTTGGCCTGACCCAAATTTAGGGCCAATCTCACCTCGATTGCAGTGCATTTGTTTCCTACATTTTGTAGCCATTCGACTCCACTCTCCCCACTTTGTTCCAACAATTCTCTTCTCCCTTCAGGACCAGCTGGAGGTGCTGATGAGCATCCTGAAAGAGCACATGGGCCACATGGAGCGAGAGCAGCTCAGCTTCCACCAGTCGGACCTCAGCATCTTCTTTCTTGCTGCTCTGGACTTCAGGGCCCAATTCTGCCAGGTACGTGATCCGTGGTCCCTAGTGTATTTGCCAACCGGTAGGGACCTTTAATGGTTTGTGTGGTGCAGGGCGACCTGGAGAGGACAGCCCAGATTGAGGGCAGCGTGATCGACAGTTTGCTAGTTATGGTGATGAAACTGTCCGAAGTGACGTTTAGGCCGCTCTTCTTCAAGGTAATGTGAATGGTTATAAACTTTGCTCATCTTAGTGGTTTATAGTTTGGTAGGTACTCAAAATAGGATTTTGAACTTGTAAGGACAATAGGAGAGAGCCTAAACCTCAGATAAGCAATTCCAACTTGTTCTTAGTCACAGGAGACGCATAGAAGTTGGGTTTTAGTTGGATCTCAAAAAATGTTGTCTTTGTTATAACTCTGCCAAGGCTCAAACCTGTGACTTCCCAGTCTTGGAGCGGCCACCCAACCCTAAGGTCAACACCGCTTTACAACACATACACACAGGTTGCACCGCTCGATAGGGCGTGATGCACAATTTCAAGAAAATCAGACTTTGCTGTGAGCTTCATGGTCGTGAAAATAATGTAACCAACATCATCTCAAGTCGGGCAAAATGAAGTAAACATGTTGTTATTCTCTCCTCAGCTGTTCGACTGGAGCAAATCGGGCGGGAAGGAACGCTTGCTGACATTTTTCCGGCTGTCCGATTGCATCGCTGCGCGCCTCAAAGGCCTCTTCGTCCTTTTTGCGGGAAACTTGGTCAAGCCTTTTGCAGATCTCCTAAAGCAGACCAACATCTCCAAGACAGGTGGCGGTTGTTTTTCTTTTCCCTAATGGTTCTTTCAATTGTTGCTAGACTATATTCAGTGTCTGAAACTCATGACAAAAAGATTTCAGACACCAGGGTAGACAACTGAAAAGTTGCCTGCCCCATTTTTCCCAACTTGAAACGCAAAAAAAAAAAAAAAAAACCTTGTTGCAAAGTATTAAGGATTGATAATAGAATATATAACAGAAGAACACTTTAAAATTAATTTTATTATAAATCTACTCATAACATTATTTGCATCTATATGACATCGCTGTTTTCAATTTGCCATCAGTATGTACCTGTATTTACTCATCTTCATTCACACAATGTTTGCGTTGCGTCGTCTGCTACAAGCCACGTGAACTCCTCTTTCCGTGATGCTTTCAATGTATTCTATGTTTTGTAGTATCATACATTTTGTTAGCTTCGTTTGAATCTTTCTTCCGGGACTGAGGTGTTGTCTTGATTCCTGGTAACGATATGTCAGATTGTGCAGTTTCCTCCTGCGTGAGAAGATAAGCAGGACATTGTGGTTCAGCCTTTAAGCATATTTATTCCTCAACAGCAAGCAAACAACAACAGGGCTCCATTGAATACAACATGGCGATCATCAATTAGTAAAACAAAATAATGGTACATGTGTCATGACGTCACCCAATGAAAAACGTCTTACCGCAATACCACGAGTAATTATTGTGTTCTCTGTGCGTCTACTTTCGTAAATGATATGCAAATGCACAACCTTATAACGCTCGGGAAAGTCCGGAAGCACGAAGTTATTCGATGCAGGCTTCTGATTGGCTGCCGAGTATGCAAATTGCCAAACGAACCGAAATTCCAAAATTGCCAAACAGATCTGAGATTTCGAAATTGGAATAAAAAGTTTTATTTAAAAAAAAAAAAAAAAAAAAAATTTTTTTTTTTCTTTCTTTCTTGAAAAAGTTGTCGGCCACCAGGGCAGAAACGTTTTGTAAGTTGTATGCCTGACGTAAAAGATGTGCGCCTGGCGTCCGGGCAGACGTTATTTCAGACACTGCTATCTTGTAAAATCCTTGAATTTTGTCTCCGTTTCAGATGATCCGCTTTTTGATTCGGAGCATGGCCCAAAGAAGAGCAATATGCTGCTCTGCTGGGTTTTGGACTGCCTGCACAAAATTTTCTTGTACGATGCGCAGCACTTTCTCAGCAAGGAGCGAGCCGAAGCTCTCCTGGTACCGCTCGTCGACCAGGTAAGGGCTCATGATATTTTATCATTTTTTTGTTTTGTTTTGTTTTTTCCCCAAATAAAAAAAGAGATCCAAGTAGATTTGCCATGAATAATGATGTATTTTAAGAGGATGTGAATGGGAAGTTTGATGCTATGTTTACATTTTGTGAAGGGATTTTGGTGTAAACCAGTGTTTCTCAACTGGTGGGTCGCGGACCTGTTTTCAATGTGTCATTGACCTCAGGAGGTAGTAGGTAGCTCCTTCGATTTGAAGGGATACCCAAATTTTTTGCATAAAATAAAAAGTTTTGAGTGTTTTAAGCCAGGTTTTGGTAGTTTTTGTGGAGAATGCCTTGTCATTGTGTCGAAGGGGTGTGCAGCAATGGAAAAATAACTAAGTGAATGAAGTTATGTAAAATTCGGACTAAGAACATTTTTAAAGGACAAACCATTTTGTGCGAACATAAGCCGCACCTGACTATTAGCAGTGTCTGAAATAAAGTCTGCCCAGAAGCCCGGAGCGTGCATCTTTTACGTCGGGCGTACAACTTACAGAACGTCTCCGCCCGGGTGGCCAACAACTTTTTCAAGAAAGAAAAAAAAAATCTTTCGTTTTTATTTATTTTTCCAAATCAAACGTCTGCTTTATTCTGATTTCGAAATCATCGTTCGGTTTGGAAATTTCAGAATTTCGGTTTGTTTGGCAATTTGCATACCCGGCAGGCAATCAGAACCCTGCATCGAATAACTTCGTGCTTCTGGACTATGCATTTGCATATCATTTTCCAAAGTAGACGCACAAAGAACACAAGAAAAATGGAGAAGTGGTAAGGAATCAAACCAAAACCTGAGCCCCAGAAGAAAGATTCAAAAGAAGCGAACAAAATGGATCACGCTACAAAACGGAAACGTACATTAAAATCATCGTGGAAAGAGGAGTTCACGTGGCTTGTAGCAGTCGATGCAACGCAAACATTGCATGAATGAAGATGAGTAAACACAGGTACATACTGATGGCAGTTGGAAAACAGCGATGTCATACATGCAATGAATGTGATAAGCAGATTTATAATAAACTTAATTTTAAAGTGTTCTGTTATCAATCCTTAATAATTTGAAACAATGTTTTTTTTTACCAGTTAGTCGTCTTATTGTGTTTCAAGTTGTGAAAAATGGGGCAGGCAACTTTATGGCTGGGCAGGCAACCTTTCCGAGTTGTCTGCCCTGGTGTCCGCTAACTTTTTGTCATGCGTTTCAGACACTGCACAAGGCCTATGCATTCACCACAAAAACGACCAAAACTTTGCTGAAAACACTCCTACCTCTTTGACTAATTAACACATAAAACAATACAGCGACTGGATTATCAGGATGCTGCTGTTCCTCCGATTAGGTCACAGCTCAAGATGACAGGGACAAAATGCATTTTCTCGGAAAGAAATTCGAGTATACCGATGCAAAAACAGTGTACTATTTCCTCACATGTTTCATGTTAAAGAATTTGTGAATACTTTTAAGACAACCCCAAAACTTCTTTACCTTGAACACCAGTAATCGTTAAACATTATTATTTAACAGGAAGGCCTGTTTTCCTCATTTTAAAGGACATATTTGTACTTTTTTTTTTTTTTATAATGCTTACATTGAAACGTGAATAAAAACGTTTTTTTTTCTTCTGACCAATTTTTGTGCATGTGTTTTTCTGCGAATCCATCAGCTGGAAAACACACTCGGTGGTGACGAGGAATATAAGAAGAGGGTGACCCAACATCTTGTGCCGTGCGTGGGTCAGTTTGCAGTTTCGCTGGCCGAAGACAGCCGTTGGAAAAGCCTCAACTATAACATCCTGCTCAAGTGCAGACATGCCGATCCCAAGGTGACTTAGGATGAACCGATATTGGGTTTTTGTGGCCTATGCCGATTATTAGTATTAAGAGGAGGCCGGTAACTATTGTGTGATACTGATATTCGTTTGCTGTAAAGCAGAGGTTTCAAACTCAATCGAGTCGGGGGCCACTGAAGCTAGGATCCAAGTGAAATTGGGCCAAATGGGTTTTTTCACAGAAACGGCGCTGATAAAAATGTTCTGCTGTTCTTAAAGGGACAGTGTTTTATTTTTGTCCACTAGATGTCGTTGTCATGTGTAGCGCAACCAAAAATGAGTCTGAGGCACTAAAAGTGAGCAAAAAGCACTCTTTTCTTCCACGTTTTACATAGCCTTCCTCAAAGACAAAAGTAAGGAAAAACATTAATTTAAAAGGGAATCCAAAAAAAGGAAGAAGAAATCAGAGAAAGGGGCAAAAGGGAAAACGGCAATCCATAAAAAGAAAAGTACGGTGTAAACAAATGCAAAAAAGGATTATAGGGGGGGGTAATGAAAGGAATAAAAAAGCAGATTTTTTTCTTGAGTTTTACTTTTTCTTCTTTTTTCAGTTTTCATTTTTTGTTATATTTGTCCTATTTTCAAAATAAGATGTATTTTGGTCTCTCTGTCTCTCTCTCTCTCTCATATATATATATATATATATATATACACATACATACATACATACATACATACAGGTTTTAAGTGGCACGACAAAATACAGCGGCATCTAGTTGGAACAATAATTAATACTCGTTGTTTGACTTTCATATTAAGGAGTGGGGCCTCAAATTATCCTAGGGGCACCAATTGGCCCCTGGACACGTTTCAGACCCCTGCTGTTAAAGCTTAGAAAATGGGGTAAGGGATTTTTAATAATGCAAAAAAACAAACAAATTATTTGTTACAATTCAATCAAAACTTGAATAGCTTTCTGAAACCTTTTACAGGAAATATTACAATTTCAACACAACCAACATCACTAACCTTTCACTTAAACCAAAAATGATCAGTGCAGGAAAAAAAAGTTTTAGCAGCAATTTGTACAAAGGTGTAAATAAAAAGTTAAATAGAGCCCTGATATTTGTCTATGATAAATAAATACAAATACATGAATGAAAGAATGAAAACTTTATTTCGAACATAATAAAATAAAACCAGGACAAAAACAATGACTCAACAACAAAAATAATGTTAACATGTTCGAAAAGGGGTAGTAAGAAGAAGACGCTTATTTTCCCTACCCCTTCATCTTCCCTATTAATTACATTTTACAGATAGGACCTCTTTTGTGTCTAATATAACAAAATCTCACGGATATACATAATACATAGGTCGGATATCAATAAATATAATAACAACAGTCACATATTTTATACACTAATCATGGTAGTACCCATCTATTAACGTTATAATGCTACTAGTCACTAAATATCAATGTGACACCAATGATAATAACAACAATAGCAATAATAACAGTTATGATATAATGATGGTAACAATAACAACAAGATTAACTATAGGTTGAAAACGCAGTATTTCCAATCTCTCGTATCACTCGTACGCCATTTTCTTCATCTCTGTATTCTGCCAATATTGTTTTTTTGTATCTGGATTTAAACAGGTGAATATTTGGACATTATTTGAACTCGTCTTGTAAATTGTTCTAAAGTTTGACTCCACACACAGACACACACATACTTTTCCTGGTGGTTCTCACACACCCTTAAGTTATAGATTCCCTCTTTCCAAATGAATATTTTTTGGACGCTTTCTGGCACTGTGTTTTTGTTGACCTTAAGTAGTAATTCGGACTGCAGGAATAAAATGTTAGTATGATCCCGATATCCTACCCTGTGTACGGTTCTAATTGCATGTTTTTGGAGGATGAAAAGGGCCTGTAGTGAACTTTTGTAATTATTACTCCAGACTTCTGCACAATATGTTAAGTATGGCAGAACTAGAGAACAATATAATAAATACAATGCATAATAGTTTAAAAAGAATTTGGCTTTATTAATTATTGAAATGCTTTTAGATACCTTAGTTTGTATGTGTCTGATGTGTGTTTTCCAACTTAATTTATTGTCGATTATGACCCCTAAAAACTTAATTTCTGATACAGTGTCTATTGCAGCACAGTCCATTTTCACTTCTAAATCTTGATTTGCCTTGCGATTGCCGAAGAATATTACATTGGTTTTATTTAAATTTAAAGATAAGGGGCGGCAGTGGCTCAGGAGGTAGAGCGCTCGTTTTGGGATCAAGAGATCGCAGTTCGAATCCCGGCTCCTCCGTGTTACATGTCGAAGTGTCCTTGGGTAAGACACCTGACCCCTAATACCCCTAATAAGCAGGTTAGCGCCTTAAATGGCTGCACGGCCGCTATTGGGAAATGTGAAGCACACTGTAAAGCGCTTTGGGAAGTCTTGACTTGAAAAGCGCTATATAAATGCAGATTATTTCATTTCATAATTTATTTATATCCATCCATAATTTTAGGTTAGTTAATTAACGATTAACGGGGGTTACCAAATCAATATAGTTATTATTTGAATAGAAAATGTTAGTGTCGTCTGCAAATATTACTAATTTTAATAGTTTTAAAACATAAAAATTACAAATGTCAATACAACCATGAATGACTCGGATTACTTTAGATTAACTAAAACAAAAAAGTGCATCGAGATTTTAACGTAGCTGGCGAATTGAAAAGTGTGGGCACACCTGTTTTAGAGACTGACTGAAGAACAAATGTTAAGGTAACAGCTAATCACTTCAACTTTAGCGTGCTCTTTATGCTCTTTCTCAATCACAAGCACACATGCTTGATTGATGAACTTAATTTATGATAAGTGGTAACATAGCTTTCTCCAATTGCTTCCCTAATGCAAGTGAACTACACTTTGCACTATCTCTTAGGCACACACTTTTTAAAATTTCAATACAGTGGAACCTCGGTTTTCGATCGACTCTCGGTTTGAACAAATCGGAGTCCGAACAAAAAATTCGAGAAATTCTTGCTTCATTGTTCGAACAAAAATCGGAGTTCGAACGCCGGGGTGGATGTTCCACATCACATTTTTTTACTGCACTTCCAATACACTAGGGGACGTCCGAGATTAAACAAATGGGCCGAGTTACAGAATTTCACCACACCAATGAAGCTGCAGCCACCAGAGTCATCATGACTTTAATGACACTGTTATGAACCACTTCCGAAAAGTGCTAAAAAGAAGGCAGAAGCAAGTGTCATTGGATAGATATTTTAAGAGAAAAGAACACCCTGTAAGCCAGTCATCCGTAGCAAAGAGATTTGAACGTGTGAGCACCCCTCAGACAGAAGAGCTCCCCGAAGTTTTTATGGAAGGGGACTCTCCTTCCAAACAATAATTTTCCTTCCTCCGTCCATCTGTGCTTTCTGCTGACCACCACAAAGGTAAAAAATCCTTTTCATAATTCTTTTCTTTATCCTTTTTTTATTTTTACTCGTTCATGTTAGCGTAATCTTTTGTGCCAACGTACGATTAGTCTGGGTTACATTTATGTTATTTGTGTCTTAAAGGTAAACATTCAGGGTGTTGGAACGGATTAAAACAATTTACATTATTTGTAATGGGAAAAATGATTTCGGTGTTTGAGCAAATCGCTTTTCGAACAGGGTTCTGGAACGTATTATGGTCGAGAACCCAGGTTCCACTGTATTATTAACGGTCTTGGTTCTCAGGCAAGTCGGAACTCCAGTGTGAGCAGAGCTCATGCTGTTTACTCTGCTCTAATGTTATTCTTTCTGCTTCAGTGGCTCCAACCGTGGTCATTTGTCCAATCAAAGGGAGAGGCTCGGCTGCATCTGAGCCTAAATAATCGTCATGTCGAATAAATCCAAATGTTGATACCGATATCTGTCAAACTCCAGAATATCGGTGCCGATAAGCGGCCCGCCTTAATATTTTACAAACGTAGCCATCGTGATGACTGAAGATTTGAATTATTTGTTTTTTTGTTTTGTTTTCTTGAAGGTGCGTTTCTCGTCGTTGCTGATGCTGATGGAGCTGGCAGCCAAGCTGAAGGAAAACTACATGGTTCTTCTTCCGGAGACTATACCCTTCTTGGCTGAACTCATGGAAGGTCAGTATATCGCAATATTAGTTGCTAACTAGGCAATTGTGAGAGTTGTGATGGATCTGGAAGATGATACCGGTGCATATAACCCCGGTTGTTAGCATGTAACTGTTAGCATAAAGTTATTAAATCATTGAAATTTATCTGTAATTTTTAACTTTGTTCTGTGTGGGGACTCCGTTAGAATAACTCATTAGCACGTAGCCGTTAGCATAATTTGTTTACATGTATCCATTAGCATGTTAGCATTAGCATACTTTTTTAGCATGAAGCAGTTAGCATTAAGCCGTTAGCATCACTTTTGAGCATGTAGACTTTAGCATAACTCATTAGCATGTAACCGTTGGCATAATTCGTAAACAAGAAATGTGTTAAACTGTATGACAATTTTTGCTCATGTTTAGTTTAGTTTTTTGTTATTTTCTATCTTCCCATCCTCCTTTTTTGTTTGTTTTTTTCTTTTTATTTATGATTCAGGTTTTTTTTTTTTTTTTTTTTTTCAAAACATCAGCAAACAAACAGTGGTCAGTAAACTCCCCTTTGGCAGGAATTGGTAACTCCCGGCCTGGGGTTTAATTGCGACTCGCGGGAGGGAAGTCTGAGGTATTTTCCTTATGAAGGTTTAAAAGGGCAGTGTGTCTTACTTAGCGCTTCCTAGGAGTAAATAATATTGATGAAAAAAAACAAGCATAAGTTCATGAACTATAATATAAACAAGCATGTTTTAACAAATTTGTAGGTCGAGAAATTAGCATTTATTTTGGGTAAGCAAAATGATTCTTTTTGGTAAATGAGTCTTTAGTTTTTGTTTTTTTCTTTGCTTTGTAGCACCTATTTCTGGTTGCACTATGCAATAAAGTGACATCTAGTGGTTAAATATTCTCATTGTCGGGCATGTTATTTCTAAAACTTAATTATAGTTACTTCTTGCAAGAAGTAACGGAGTTAGTAACTGATTTACTAGTCAAGTTTATTTGTATAGCCTTTAATCACAAAGAGTGTCAAAGGGATGCACAGACCACAGATTGTTGCACACCACAGACTATTATTACACCATCCCCTCATCTAAAACCTAATTGAGGGCAAAAAAATAAACATATATTGTCAACATAAAATTAGATTATTAATATGCTATAGACTAGAAGTGAGTCTTAAGCCTAGATTTAAACAGTTCCACTGAGGTCGCAGATCGAATCTCAGGGGGAAGGGCATTCCACGGCACCGGGGCCCGAATAGAGAACGCTCTCGACCCTGCGGCTCTGTTGCATTTCGGTCTTTAATTGACATATTCGGTTTTAGTCAACTAATTGATTCGCCAACTCACAAAGATAGAAACAAACTAGACTTTGTTCTGACTTGAGGAGTTTCAACCTCAAATGTGATGGTGTTAACGTTTACTACCGTTATTTCTGATCATTATTTAGTTACCTTTGAGGTGCTGGCTAAATGTTGTATTAAAAAAACTGAAGGATTTAGCAGACGCAATATAAGCACTGGCATAGTTTCTAAGCTCTCTGATCTTCTTTCAGGAGTAGTTCCGTGGTTTCCTTTATATAAAGGCTCTATTAAATGCCTCCGAATGGTTCGACTGAAATCACATCACCGTTTTGATAGTTCAGTAATTGTGGTCACGCGATGTTGCCATCTAAGGAAATAGGTAAATTATTAAAAAAACAATTTAGAAAGTGTTACTAAATCATTTTAGTTCAAACGAATATAAATCTTATTAATGTGTTCACATTTATGGGCAGCATTAGCTCAGGTTTGATTCCTCTGTGTTATAAGTCGAAGTGTCCTTGGGCAAGACACTGAATCCCTAATGCCCCCAATTAGCAGCTAGGTGCCTTACATGGCAGATTCCCTATTGGTGTGTGTGTGAGTGTGTGAAGCACATTGTAAAGCGCTTTGGGAGGTCTTCTCTGACTTGAAAAGCGCTATGTAAATGCAGACTATTTACCATTTAAGACTTAAAAATTGGATTGAAGACATTTAATGACAATTAAAGCCTTATTTTTAGAATAAAGAAACCAAAGCCTTTTAGACATTTCAAGGATCCCTGAACTAGTTACCAGGTAAAGTAACTATTTCCGTTACTTAAAAAAAGTTGTATGTCAATGGATTAGAAAATTTCAGAGCAGTATTTGAGTCAGTTGAATCGAGAAAAGACAGTTGTGTTATAGAACATTGTAATATATATTGCACCTCACCAGCAACAGATTTATTTTACACTTCATTTTACAATTCATTATATTACCCAGGTACTAAAAAATGACACTGTTACTTAGGGTTACTTGCCCTTTTACAATGTAATAGCGTGCTTGCAAATTGGAAAGCATTGCATATGAACTTATTTTTAAATGTGTTTTCCAGATGAATGCGAGGAAGTGGAGCATCAAGTTCAGAGAGTGATTCAGCAGATGGAGGACATCCTCGGAGAACCGTTGCAGAGTTATTTTTAACAGGCTCTCTGTTGGAAATTTTTTATTTTTGTTTTTCATATGGATGGGGTGACAATAGCTCAGCCTTGTGCGTTCATTGTCATAAAGTGGAAGAATGCGAAAGCAGCTGACTTCCATGTATGGTGATTTCAATCATCTCCAGTATATATTTTGATATTTCCATTGAACAGTTAGGTCTTATGTGTGTCTTATGTCAAATACTGTCAACAAGCACACGTTTAGCTGTTTTTTAAGTCATACCTTATCTGTAAGAATTATCATAAAACCTTTTTAAACTTGAATGCGCAAGTGTCAAAAGAACTTTGTTTTTAACAATCATGGTACCAGAAGTAAATGGTTGGACATGGAATATTAAAGAGCTTTTTTTGCATTAGAATTCAGCCTGAAAACGTGCTTTTTTCCGTGCAATTCAAAATCGACAGGAATAACTCGGGAATTTTAAAATCCGGACTAGACAAGTCTCAGTTGGATGTGGAGATTATAATTCATGTGTTTGTTACCTCCCGTCTCGATTACTGTAATGCACTACTCTCCGGTCTCCCGAAGTCCAAAATCAAGAACCTGCAGATGGCACAAAATGCTGTAGCTAGGCTTTTAACTATGTTCTGGTCCAGAGCCTTCGCTCTGAAAATGCTGGTCTACTAGTGATCCCAAGAGCCAAGAAGAGATCCGCAGGTTCGAGAGCGTTCTCCATTCGGGCCCCGGTGCTGTGGAATGCTCTTCCCCCTGAGATTTGATCCACAACCTCGGTGGAACTGTTTAAATCCAGGCTTAAAACACACTTCTAGTCTATAGCATATTGATAACCTATATTTTATGTTGACAATATCTGTGTATTATGTTATTGCAACATCCATTGCAGCTGGGTCATCCTGGAAGGGGGATTACCTCATGTTCCTTCTCAAGGTTTCTTCATTTTCCTCATGTTGAGGTTTTTGAGTTTTTCCTTGCTCTCATGTAGGTTTTAGATCAGGGGATGGTGTAATAATAGTCTGTGGTTTGCAATAATCTGTGATCTATGCAGCCCTTTGAGACTCTTTGTAATTAAGGGATATACAAATAAACATGACTTTAACATGATGTGCTGGTCATGCAAAACGCAGTGAAACGTTGAAAGCACGTCATTTATTAACATAAGCTTGATAGTCCTTTGACATGCTTAAGGTGGGCACATTTTTGCATGAAACCATGCCTGAATTTTTGGATTCTGTGTGGACGTTCTGAAGTCATCCTGGACAGCTTCAAGTACACCCAAAGTAAAGAAAAATACTTCAAATTTCTAAATGAACGCAATGTTAACAGGGTTAAACGACGTTATACGATTAGCAGGTGTTTATCTTTTTTCTCTCAACAAAACATTGCCACTTTCTACCCGAACGATGCAAAAGATAAATATGAGTATTTAGATAAAAAGTAAACCTTTAATTTATCAAAACAGTCTACATTCATTCAAAGTAAAGTAAAGTATAGCCGAATTGAGGGTAATACATTAAAAATCAGTCGTAAAATCAAACTATTACACGTGTATAAAAGTTTTAAAAATAGCTGTGTTTATGTTGGCGTGACTTATTGTCCTGTATAGCAGTTAAAGTTACTAATGTTTAACAGCAAAAAAAAGCAAAAATAAATACAATCAGGTTATAAATTGACAAATACCTTAGTAGGTGGCCATTGCTAGCTTGTTCTTCTTCGAGTTAAAACAGCAGTTAGTATCATTTACTTTGGTGCAATACCGCTTCCTATCGTTAGGGAATTTTGTCGAATTATATTAAAAAGTCCCGTAATCCTTAAAAATTGTCTAAGTATCCTGAGTTGAAATCTATTACTCTAGTCCAATCAACTTTTCATTTCCATTTCCTTTATTCCTTCTTTAAATCGCCACTTCCTCATCTTCTCCCTCTGCATTTTGTGGCTTGGCTCATTAGAAAAAGAGCCAGATCTTCAGCTTCCAAGCGTCTCTAGGTTGTTGCTGTTGCTTTAATTCACATCTTACCAAATATTGTGTACCATTATGTATTATTCTTATTAAAAAGTGTGTGTGTTTAACAGAAGTAAATACAAATTTTAAAAAAGCAAAAAAAAGATAAAAAGAAGAAAATAGGAAAGCTGGGGAAGAAACAATAGAACAACAAATAAAATAAAGATAAAAGCAAAAAACAAACAGAAGAAAAAGAAAAAAGGGGAAGGTGGGTTTTAGTCAAAAACATTTGTGAAAAGTACCCAAAAAAGTCATATAACAGTGAAAAGTATAGAAATAATTAGTGACAAAATGAAAGCAAATGGAAAAAGCACTAAAAAAGTATGAATAAGTACTGATTAAGGTAAAGTTTGCGTAGTTCAGTGGTTGGCACATTGGCCTAACACACAAAAAGTCCTCTGTTCAAGACCGATTGGAAATATATTTTGGCCTGGAGAGGGATGGGCACTACCAGGCTGTTCTTGCCCAAGACACACGACAGGAAATGGTGCTTCTATGAACTTAGTGGTTACGGGTTACACACACACACACTGAAAAGTAGTAAAAAAAAAAAGTAGGAAAGTAGGGAAAAACTACTGAAAAAAGCTCACAAGAAAAGGCTTGAAATTATTTTCATTGCTATAATTCATAGCAGTCTGACTCGCTTTTAATTGCAGGGAAAAACAGTGCGTAAAATAATGCTGATGCTGGCTCCAGTCCTCATTATTGAGTTGTCAGGTGAAGCGTTACTGTCCACTACTGTTAGATCCAAGAGGACTGGGTTATCAGACGAGTCATAGGAAATCAGTCTCTTTTATGAGAAGCGTTTTTTTGGCTTGGCTACAAAACGGCTCTACAAATACATTTTTTAGATATATATCATTAGTGAAAATAAAACATCCATTATCTGCATTGCTTTTCCTCAGTAGGGTCGCGGGGTTGCTAGAGCCCATCCCAGCTTTCTTCAGACAGTGGGCAGGGGACACCCTGAACTGGTTACCAGCCAGTCGCAGGGCACACAGAGACTGACAACTCTCTCGCTCATTCACACCAAGGGACAATTTGGACCGGCCAATTACCTGACATGCATGTTTTTGGAATGTGGGAGAACATGCAAACTCCGAACAGAAAGGCTGGTAGCTGGATTTGATCCCATGACCTTGGAAATGTGCCGCGGACACGCTTAGCCACTCAGCCGCCAAGCCACCCTGAAAATAAAACATTATGCACCAAATTATTTTGTAATTTTACGTGTTTTCCAGGAGATCTCAGCAGATCACATGAAATATAAATGAGAATATTCACAGATCTTTAAAAACTATTGTAAAATACAAAACAATTTTAGGTTTTTTACACACTGAACAGATTTAAAGTCAAACAACAACACAAAATACCTGAAAATGCGAAAGTGTGATGTAACCAAGCTGTATGTGTCATGAATACCGATGTGTCCTGTGTCCGCTCATTTGGCGCCAACCGCTGCGGGCTCTGATTGGCTCCCTGTCCCTATTTAAATCCAGTAAATGAAGACCTCCCAAAGCGCTTTACAATGTGCTTCACACTTACCCATTCACACACACACACTCACACCAATAGCGGCCGTGCAGCCATGCAAGGCGCCAACCTGCTTATTGGGGGCATTAGGGGTTCAGTGTCTTACCCAAGGACACTTCGACATGTAACACGGAGGAGCCAGGAATTGAACTGCAATCTCTTGATCCCAAGACGAGTGCTCTACCTCCTGTGCTACTGCTGCCTCAGTCCTGTCAATCTCCTGTTGTCAGTCTGTCTGCGAACCTTTGGTTGTACAGGGCAAGCCTTTTTTCGACCCTGACTCCTGCCTGTCCCGTTTTTTCTCCTGTTTGTCTCCGGTTACGACCTGTTTTGATCCTGACCACGTCTACTCTCCCGTCCTGGCTTACGACTCGTTTCCGTCCCCGACCACATTTTTGCTCTCCCTGTCCCGGGTACCGATCTGTTTTTCCGTCCCTGACACCGCCATCACTCGCTACGGAAGATCCACTTCGGTCTTGGAATCACAATTTGAGTGCAAGAGAGACTTGCTTCACGCGTCCAGCGAACACCGGATCGTGGGCGCAGCCCTTTCTCTTTCTTCTAATAAAACTTGTGGTAAACGTTACGCAATTGGGTCCTGATTCTGTTCTGGTTGTGACAGCATGTGCATTGTTGAAGCAAAACGGCAGAATTTCATGTCAGCTTATAGCAGCCCATCGTCACAAAAAGGTCGTAGCTCTAAGATAGGAAGAGCTCAAAATAGCACAAAGTATGTGCTAGCAGCAGGATAGCAACTTTAAGTATTCTTGGGTGAGTAAAATATGGCTATATTCCTAAATTTTATAAGGTTATTATTGATGGTTTTATACTGTATGTGTAACAGCTGTAGCTGCAGTGTAAGTTATATAGCCATGAAATAGTTATCCAGGATTGGATTGATTTAGATGCAGCACTACTGGAGGGCTACGTGTGAAATATACTGCCTGCCATTGATATTGTTTTAACCACAGGTGACAAATGCGCGACCCCAGGCCAGATTCGGCCCACCAAGGGTTTCAATCTGCCGGAAGAAGCACAAGAGAAAAACGAGCTTCAGTTTTAAATAATGTCTGCTTGATGTCGCCAAAGCAAGGCACCACTCGCAAAGCAACTTGGCCTGTATTTCTCTTCCCTTTTTGAATTTATTTTGTCTTTTTCTCTCTTCTTTCTCTTTCTCTTGTTTTCTCTCTCCCATTTTGTCACTTTCTCACACTTTTTCTCTTTTTCTCACTGTCTTAGTTTTTTTTCTTTTTTTATCTTTGTCACTCTCTCTTTCACTTTCTCCATTCCTCTCTCTCTGTTATCTATCTCTCCTTTTTTTCTCTTACTTTCTCTTTCTCACTTGTTTTTTTCTCACACTCATTCTTTCTCTCTCTTTCTTTGATCATTCTTTTTCTCTTTCTCCATCTCATTTTGATTTTCTTTCCCTCCTTATTATTATGTCTATATCTGTCTTTTCTCTCTCTTTCTCTCTCTCAATTGTGTTCTCTTTCTCCATTTTGCTCTTTCTATACCTCTTTATTCCACTTTTCTCTCGGTTTAATTCTCCCTCCCTCTTTGTCTCTCTTTTTCCCTCTCTTTTTTTCTCCCCTTTACTCTTTCTCATTTATTTCCTTCTTTTTTTGTTTTTAGTCTCTCTCTCTCGCTTTTCACTTTTTTTTGCTCTTCTCTCATTGCAATTTGTCTATTTTTAGACACTATTTTTATTTTTTTTGTCTCCTTTTTTTCTCTCTTTACTTTCCTCTCTTTCTCTCTCTCTCTGTCCTCTTTTCTCTCTCCTTTCTTTTCTTTTGTTCTCCCTTTTCCCTCTTCCTCTCTCATGGGATCTCGCTATTTTTACCCCTCTCCTTTTTCTCTTCTTTCTCTCTCTCTCTCTGTCCCCTTTTCTCTCTTTCCTTGTAACTTTTTTTCTCTCTTTCCTATTCTCTTGTTTCCTTCTCTGTTTCTCTTTATTATACTAGTCTGGCCCCCGGGATAATTTCTTTCTAGCACGAAGGACTAAAATTAGTTTGACACCACTCGTTGAAACGTTTTTGCCGCTTGCGCTCATTCCATTTCTTTCCAATTCAATTCTTGAGTTTTTAGTCCTGTCCCTTGTTGTTTGGACCAAGAAATGATTAACCCCAATGACGTCATTGATGGCGAGTGATGTCACTCACCCTCAATCGAGATGGCACTTCTTCTCCAACCCCCCGTTCTCTCTCTCTCTCTCTCTCTCTCTTTCTCTCTTTTCCTCTCCTGTTTACTTTCCATTTAGCATGATGCAGCGTGTCAGGAAGCTTCTGCAGCTTCTGATCACTACACGACATCAACATCATCATTGCAATTTTCATCTTCATGAAGGTTCTCAAGGGGTGCGCTCTGTAGGGATCATAGGAGCGCCTTTCTCCAAAGGACAGGTGAAGCCAGGTAACCCTACCTTCCTGATCAATTAACATTAAGAAAAACTGGTGTATTTCACAGCCCCGGGATGGCGTACAGCTTGGACCGGACGCGATTCGCTCTGAGGGACTCGCGCAAGAGCTTCAGGCGCAAGGTGAAAGGATTTTTTCAATGCACACAAACCCAGTCGGTGCTTGAGGGCCGTACATTTCATACCTAGGCCTTCAGTAGTAGTCTAAATCAGTCCAACCCTCAAAAGCCTTTTTGGGGATATTAAACATTTACTGCTGCGACCGCTGTGACACATTTAAAAAAGCATCAACAGTGTTGGGTATGTTGCTTAATGAGTAATGAGTTATAGTTACTCAATACTTCTATTGTAACAACCATTTACCAGGGAAAGTAACTGTTTCTGTTTTTTTAATAATAAGTGGCGGGGTTTCGCAGGCCACTGTATGTATGTGTATGTGTATATATATATATATATATATATATATATATATATATATATATATATAAAATGTGTGGTGTGTGTGTGTGTATATATATGTGTGTATGGCTGGCAACCAGGTCAGGGTATCCTCTGCTCACTGCCCCAAGATAGCTGGGATGGGCTCCAGCACCCCCGCGACCCTACTGAGGAATAAGCGGTGCAGATAATGGATGGATGGATGAAAGTTGTTGTATGTCAAAGAATTTAAAATTTTCTGAGCAGTATTTGAGTTGAATAGAGAAGGACAGGTAGTTGTGCTATAAAACCTTGTAATATTCATTGCACCTCAGCACCAATAAATTTATCCTACACTTGAAGTGCAACAAAAATAAACAATATCATAAAATAACAATCAGCATGTGCATAAACACTCATACGTACGTAAACACACACAAAAACCTACATAAAAGTGTCACGATTGCCCATTGCCCTTACCTGTGCCCGCTCGTTTAGAGCCACCTGCTGCTCGTTGCCTGATTGGCTCCCCTCCTATTTAAACTCAGTGGTCCCTTTCACTCCTTGTCAGTCTGTCCGTCAACAAACCTCTGCTCTTGCAAGACTTGTATTTTGACACTGTCCGATATCCTGCTCGTGTTTCCAGTATCCGGTATCGATTCCATCTCTCCTGTCCTGTCCGGGATCTTGCTCGTGTAAACAATGTCCGGTATCGACCCTGTCTGTCCCGTCCTGTCCGGTATCTTGCTGTTGTATCTAGTATCCTGTATCCGGCATCTTGCTCCAGTATCCAGTATCCGGTATCGATCTTGTCCGTCTCATCCTGTTCGGTATGCTTGTGTATCCAGTATCAGGTATTTATCCCGTCTGTCTCGTCCTGTCCGGTATCTGCTCATATATCCAGTATTGATCCAGTCTGTCCTGTCCTGTTCGGTATCCTGCTCGTGTATCCAGTATCCAGTATCAATCCCGTCTGTCCCGTCCTGTCCGGTATCTTGCTCGTGTAACCAGTATCCAGTATCGATCCCGTCTTGTCAGGTATCTTGCTCCAGTATCCGGTATCGATTCTGTCTGTCCCGTCCTGTCCGGTATCTTGCTCGTGTATCCAGTATCTGGTTTCGGTCCTGTACGGTTTCGATTTCGTTTGCCTCTGGCTTCCTCTTTTCCCGTGCCTGACTTCTCTGTCTCACTTCTTCTGCCCAGTGATCGCCGCATCGCTGATGTTTGTGTTCCTGTGCATGACTGCCCCATTTCCCTAAAATAAAACTTGTGTGAAAACGTTATGCGTCTGGGTCCACCGTCTGTTCGGGTTCTGACAAAAAGAGCACAAAAATGTATGTAAACATGCACAAAAACCTATGTAAAAACGTATGCGAACACGCACAAAATTGTGCGCGAACATGCATAAAACATACACTAAACAGCTTTATCGTCACTGATGTTATACCTCAGGGCCTGCAGAGCTGATTGGAAAACCCACCGGTTAGATTTCTGACCCTGGCAACAAGTAATGGCTAAAATATGATTGGTTAAATGCTTGTGTATGAAATTTTTGGAATTACTTAGTAAGTAAGTAAGGACAAGATATAATTACCGTATTTTATTCAGATATTTTTAGGTCATCAAAGAAGGCCTTGCAGGGCCTGATGACCCACCACTGTTAGGTACACTCTAGAGCAGGAGTGGGCAAACTTTTTGAGAGGATTTTGTTTTTTGTTTCGTTTGCTGCTACTGATCCTGGATGCAAGTTCATAGAGATGTTTTTGTCCGGTGTTGCATACAGTACATGGTCTTCCAAAATCCAATTTCTTCAAAATGTATGCACCCCAGGCTACATCGTTCAGGACTACGGAAACTTGGTATTCGAGAAAATTCTGCCGGACGAGCCAACGGGACGGGTGAAGCACCCACGGGCGGTGGGCAATGCAAATCGAATATTGTCGGAGGCGGTGCAGACAGTGAAGCGCAACGGGCACACGGCAATCATGCTAGGTGGAGACCACAGGTGGGCCAGTTTCGATTTACAATATTTCTTATGTTATGCATAAGGAATCAATGGTTGGCCATAAAGGGATTACAAAAGACCATTTTTTAAATTACGCACTGATATTACTATTTAATATTGTGCAGATAGATTGTTGTTGTTGGCTCCAGGTTACCCTGGCTGCTTTCTGAATGTTTCAGTTGGCCAGCCTGCCGTTTTTCCAAAGATCGGTCCCGGTTAGCCCTCTTTAGCAGCCGGCTAGCCTGCCTTGTCTCGGCCAGTTTAGCCTTTAGCTCTGTGTGTTATTTTTGCTAATTGGCCCCATTTGGCTGCTCGTCATTTCTGCTACCATTGCTGCATCCACCTGTGACACAACACCTACGTATTCTCCACAAAAACTACCAAAACTTGTAAAATGTAAACCAATATGGTGACTGGCTTGTTAGGGGCTGGTGTTCTTCACATGATGCCACAGCTGTCAGAGACAAGAGTGAATGTCGTCAAAATGTATTACCCAGAAAATAGTTGGAATATACCAATGAAAAAAACTAACCGTTTTCTCTCATTTTGTATGTTTTAGAATTTGGGTATTTCTTCAGAAGTCCAGTTGAAAAAATGCCGTGAATTCCCAAGTGTAGAGTTCGGCGCGCCTCCTGTCATGATTTGTCAATTGCCCTCACCTGCACTCACTCTTTCAGCCCCTGCTGCCACTCGTTCCCTAATTAGTCATCCTCCTATTTAAGCACGTCATTCTTGTTTGCTCAGCGAACCTCAGCACACGCAAGGCAAGCACTTTTTGATTCTGGCTCTTCCCCGACCTATTCCTGTATCCTACTGGACTCTGACCTGTTTCCTGTATCGATCCCTGATCAAAGCCCTGTTCTCCTGTTTCCTGTATCCCGGCTACCCGTATCCTGCCTGATTTGGTTTCCTGTATCGATCCCGATCCAAGCTCCGTTTTCTTGTCCCGGCTACCTGTATCCTGCCTGATTCTGTTTCCTGTATCAAGCCCCAATCCAAGCTACGTTCTCCAGTCCCGGCTACCCGTATCTTGCCAGATTCCGTTTCCTTTGTCGATCCCCGATTCCTGGCCTACCGCTCGTCCCGGCTGCCCGACTTTCTCCGATCTCCGAACACGCTCCGTCTCCCGCCCCAGATTCCCGAGTTGTTTCGATCTCCGACCACGCTCCGTCTTCCATCCCGGTTACCCGACTTTTTTTTACGATCCACGATCACGCTTCGTTCCCCTCTCCCGGGCTACTCGGCTTCCCGCTCCTCCTGTACAGCGAGCACCAGATCGCTGTCTTTTCCTCTCACCCTGACTTCCCCACCCCTCAATAAAGCATTGTGTGAAACGTTACGAATTTGGGTCCACTGCTTGTACCGGTCGTGACAGCCTCCAGCCATTAGAACGCGCCTAATCGGTCTCTAGTTGGGAAAGGTGTGTCCAATCAACCCACACTTGTTCCCAATTACATTTTGGACAGCAACCATTGTTGGGTGATTTTCATTTTCCACCTTTGTTTTCCACCATCACCATTTTCCAGGTTCATCCTGATTTGTGAGGTTTGTTTTTTTGTTTCTGACAGTTTTATTGTTGGTTTTGACTATTTATTTGTTACTTTGTTGATGAATTTATGATTAAATAACATCTATTTGAACGCTTTTCGGGCAGCACGGCGGCGCAGTGGTAAGCGCGTGTGCGGCACAGTTCTGAAGTCATGGGTTCAAATCCAGCTACCAACCTTCCTGTGCAGAGTTTGCATGTTCTCCCTGTGCTTGCGTTTCCTCCGGGCACTCCGGTTTCCTCCCACATTCCAAAAACATGCATGTCAGGTTAATCGGCCGGTCCAAAATTGTCCCTAGGTGTGAATGAGCGAGCGAATTGTCTGTCCTTGTGTGCCCTGCGACTGGCTGGCAACCAGTTCAGGGTGTCCCCTGCCCACTGCCCGAAAATGGCTGAGATGGGCTCCAGCACCCCTGCGACCCTACTGAGAATAAGCGGTGCAGATAATGGATGGGTGGATGGATGGATGAACGCTTTTCATGATTCCTGCTTCTCTGGGTTTGGGTCCACTGCAATCCACAGCACTGCAGGCTTTAACAGCTATAAAAATTAACTTTAATTAAAATTAATTTCTACAACAGGAAAGTAACATGTTGTGCTGCAATTGAGAGACTTGTTTGCGGACTATGTCGGCAGCCGTCAATCTTCACCAACTAGCGCAGCAGTCAATATTGATTCAACTGGAGTTAATATATATGCAGATGTGTGAAAAAAAAATCTCAAAACAAAACTCAAAGTAGCAATACTTGGTCTCCTCTCTATTACTTTGTCTTGGGTGCAAGGGATGGGAGGCTCATCATGTGTACAGGCTGTTTTGATTGTAGGGGCTTCTGAATTTTAGAGTTTATTTCCACAGCCCAAAGGACAAGATCGTTTTTTTTGAGGTCTCGGTGGAGGGCTTTGGAATGGGGATAGAATTGTCTTGTCTGAAGGCTCATGGTCCTCCTTGCAAGTTCAAAATCCATTGATGTCTTCAGTAAAGAAAATTGCTTTAAATTATATTTATTTAATATAGAATCTAATTCTGTGGTTATCGATTTGGAAAGCAGCTAGTGCTCGCGTTTTCCCTCACAAAATAATTTGAAATAGCCTCATATTGTGTCTACCATTTATCCTTAAAGAAACAATCCTCTTAACATATTTTATTTCTAGCATAAAATATCTATTTTTCCGTTCATAGATATGGATAATTGATCAGTCCAGAAGAAAAATAACATCGACACAAAATTAAATAATACCCATGCGTTTGATTTTAACAAACAACATTTTATTTACATGGCAAAGAAAATATAACTAAATGAAGAAAAAGTACCTTGTCGACAATAGCCCTCGCAGAGTTAGCGAAGGGGGTGGGGGGAGAAAATCAAGAACAATAATGAAAGCACAGGCTGGGGAGGCTTACCTTCGAGCGTGTGAGAATAAAGTGTGAAAGTTATTTGCGCATCCCTTTTAATGTGTGATGAGTTCACGGTCCCGAAAGGCGGGCCCTGTGACCGGTGAGTTCCGTATTGATACGTTTCAAAATAAAGTTTTCCAGCTGGTTGATTGGCATGAACATGACACAGGGATGCAGATCATTAATCTTTTGATTACAAATGAACACTTCGGGGTTTCCAATATTCATTACAGAGTGGGAGAGTCTGGTCATTTCTTGTGTGTGGATTGTTCTGTGGGTAGAGTCGGGTGGGGGCATTATCCCTACACTTCTCTCATCTTGAGTGTCTACTAGAGTTTCACCCTAAACACAAATGTTGCAATCTTTCGTTGACTTTGGAGAATCTTTAGCAATCCTGTTACACAAGTGCAAAAGTTCTCCCGAGACCAAACGTTGTCTGTCAATCATTCACTGAATTTACAAGAGGATGAACTACAACCCGATCTACTGTACGTAACCTCCACCAAATTTGTACTGTACGTCCTAGCTTGGCCATTGGCTCGGTTCACGGCCACACGTCCGTTGTGGGGGACGTGAACCTCATTTGGGTGGACGCCCACGCAGACATCAACACGCCGATCACTACGCCAACGGGAAACATGCACGGCCAACCCGTATCCCTCCTGCTTCATGAGCTCCGCCCAAAGGTTGGAAAAAATGGATATATACTGCTGTTGTTTTTTTTTTCCATTTTTATCATTTTGCATTATGAATTAAAAACCGTTTAAATGTGTTTGTTTAAAAATGAAATATATCGTGCTTAGTACTACTTTTTATGCTATTTAGTCAACAAGCAGAATGGCCCAGGCGTTGCTGGGCATTCTCATGAGCCAAGCCAAATGCCGCTTCCTGAAATAGAGCCAGAATACCCGTCACTAATCGCGCGTCCGAAAAGGACCCGGCGTAATTAACTGGCGAACCGAACAGCACGAGTATCCCTCTGCGGCCCTGTAAGAACTCTCATTGAGAGTGGATTGAGATTAGATTTAGATTAGATTGTGGTTAGATTTGCTAGATGGATTTAGATTACCCGCGACCCTACTGAGGACAAGCGGTGCAGATAATGGATGTATTAGATTTATTAATCCATCCATTATCTGCACCGCTTATCCTGAGTAAAGTTCGCGGGGGTGCTGGAGCCCATCCCAGCTATCTTCGGGCAATGGGCAGGGGACACCCAACTCTTTGCCAGCCAGTCATAGGGCACACAGAGACACACTTAGGGACAATTCGGACCGGCCAATGAACCCGACATGCATGTTTTTGGAATGTGGGAGGAAACCGGAGTGCCCGGAGGAAACCCACGCAAGCACGGGGAGAACATGCAAACTCCGCACAGGAGGTCGGATCTCATGACATCAGAACTGTGATGCACACGCGCTAAACACTGCGCCGCCTTGCCTCCCTCAGATTAAATTTAGATTTGACAAATTTAGAACATAGATAAATTAGATTCAGATAGATTAGATGGATTAGATTTGTATACAATTTAGGTTATTGCTAAGATTCATTTGACACAATTTCCTAAATTTCCATTGCTTCCCTCAAATTTGTTCAAAGTATTTTGAAACAACATGCACAAAATCAGACGTCAAATTAAAAAAATTCTGTCTCAAAATTTAAAAATCTTGGTGTTACCGTTATCCCAAAACTTGATCATATCAGTCAAAACAAGACCAGAATTTCAGTCAATATATTTCAAACCCCAAATTTTTCTTGAAAATTGAAAAAGCAAGTCTTTTTGTTAAAAATAACACCTAAATAAAGTCAAGTTGGGCAGCATGGCGGCGCAGTGGTTAGCATGTGTGCGGCACAGTTCTGAGGTCATGAGATCAAACCTTCCAGTGTGGAGTTTGCATGTTCTCCCATGCTTGTGTGGGTTTCCTCCCACATTCCAAAAACATGCATGTCAGGTTAATTGTCCGGTCCAAATCCCTGTGTGAATGAGCGAGCGAGTTGTCTGTCTTTGTGTGCCCTGTCACTGGCTGGCAACCAGTTCAGGGAGTTCCCTGCCCACTGCCCGAAGATGGCTGGGATGGGCTCCAACACCGCCGCGACCCTACTGAGGATAAGCGGTGCAGATAATGGATGGATGGATGAAGTCAAGTTAAAGCACTCAACACATAAAAGTTTTAATTTGTCAGATTCCAGTCTTGCCCAATTTCACCTGGATGACGTCCTGCGTGTCGGCCGAACATTTGGTTTACATCGGCCTGAGGGATTTGGACCCTGAGGAGCAGTAAGTATTCTTAAGCCACACTTCTCCAAAACTGCACAATTAGCAAGTTTCTGGAACAGCAACGTCTTTCCAAATGATTTTGGGTTACATCGGAGGGTCGGCAGAAAGTGGCTCTGGAGCCAAATGTGGCTCTTTGGCGCCCCCTATTTATTTGCCCACTGGCGCTTTGAAAAAAAATTGACAGGATAGATAATGAAACAGGATATCGAAAATCAACAGGACAAACTAGACAGGAACGAAAACTGGAGCGAATCATAAACAGGACAAAAATAAGACGGGAACGATACCGGACAGGAAATGCAGGCAGGAAACCGGACAGAGTCAAAACCCACGTCTTGCTGGGCAGAGGTTAGTGACGGACTGACGAAAGGGTGAGTGAGACCACTGAGCTTAAATGGAAAGGAAGCCAATCTGTCAACGAGCCGCAGCTGGCGCCACACGGGCGGGGCCAATTGGGCACCATGGCAACCGTGACAACAGAAGAGACAAAATACGGAGACTCAAATAAACCAAAATGCATCATATCATTTTTGGGAAAGAGAAATAAAAGAAAAAAAATATAAACAAAAAAATAAAAGAAAAAATAAAGAAATGAGACAAAAAGTAAAACTCAAGAAAAAAAAGAAAAGAAGATTGCAGTTTTTTTTCATTTTTGTCCTTTTTCTCTTTAATTATTATATTGTATTTTTGTCCTTTTTCTCTTTAATTATTATATTGTCTTTCCTTTTTTCCCCTTTTTCCCTTATCATTTTTTGCTTTCTTTTCTTTACTTTTCTTTTCGTTCTCATTTTGTTTTTTTTACCTTTTTGCTGGGTAAAATGTGATGAAAAAGGCGGCATTTTGCTCATTTTCATTCTCTATAGTTTGTTATTTTTGGTTGCACCACACATTACAGCGACACCTTGGGGACAAATAAATATATAAAAAATAAATTAAAAAAAACACTGTCCCTTTAAAAAAAGCGGAATGTTTTCATCAGCCCTTGTTGTTTGGAAAACCCCATTCGGACCTACTCGCACTACGGAAACTTGGTATTCGAGAAAATTCTGCCGGACGAGCCAACGGGACGGGTGAAGCACCCACGGGCGGTGGGCAATGCAAATCGAATATTGTCGGAGGCGGTGCAGACAGTGAAGCGCAACGGGCACACGTCAATCATGCTAGGTGGAGACCACAGGTGGGCCAGTTTAGATTTACAATATTTTTTATGTTATGCATAAGGAATCAATGGTTGGCCATAAAGGGATTACAAAAGACCATTTTTTAAATTACGCACTGATATTACTATTTAATATTGTGCAGATAGATTGTTGTTGTTGGCTCCAGGTTATCCTGGCTGCTTACTACATGGTTCAGTCGGCTAGCCTGCTGTTTCTTCAAAGATCGGTCCCGGTTAGCCCTCTTTAGCAGCCGGCTAGCCTGCCATGTCTCGGCTAGTTTAGCCTTTAGCTCTGTGTGTTTTTTTTTCTAATTGGCCCCATTTTGGCTGCTCGCCATTTCTACTACCATTGCTGCATCCATCTGTGACACAACACCTAGGTATTCTCCACAAAAACTACAAAAAAATAGCTTAAAACACGAATCCGCATGTTCGAGAGCGTTCTCCATCCGGGCCCCGGTGCTGTGGAATGCTCTTCCCCCTGAGATTCGATCTGCAACCTCAGTGGAAATGTTGAAATCTATGCTTAAAACACGCTACTATTCTATAGCATATGAATAACCTAAATTTTATGTTGATAATATCTGTGTATTATTTGCCCTCATATAGGTTTTAGATCAGGGGACGTTGTAATAATAGTCTGTGGTTTGCAATAATCTGTGGTCGGTGCCCTTTGAGACTCTTTGTGATTAAGGGCTTTACAAATAAACATGAGTTGATATAATTAGAATGTAAACCAATATGTTGACTGGCTTGCTAAAGGGCTTGTGTTCTTCTTTACATGATGCCATAGCTGAAGAAGTCAAAGACAAGACTGAATGTCTTCAAAATGTATTACCCGGAAAATAGTTGGAATATACCAATGAAAAAAAACTTAAACCGTTTTCTCTCATTTTGTATGTTTTAGAATTTGGGTATCCCTTTAAAAGTCCAGTTGGAAAAATGCCATGAATTCCCAAGTATAGAGCGCACCTGATTAGAAGCTGAGGAATGAACTCAACTTTGTTTTTGTACTATTCACTCTAGATTTTAATCCCCATCTTAGAATTTGGCGCGCCTCCTGTCATGATTTGTACCTTGCCCTCACCTGCACTCACTCTTTCAGCCCCAGCTGCCACTTGTTCCCTAGTAAGTCATCCTCCTCTTTAAGCACGTCATTAGCTTCAGCGGCCCCTGACTCGATTGAGTTTGAGACCCCTGCTTATACAAGACTTTTAATTTTTTTCGGCTCCGAACAGATGTTTATTTGTGGGGAGAAGGTGTCCAATATAGCTCTTCCAACATTTTGGGTAGCCAAACCCTGGGTAAGTTTGTTAGTTAGTACATTATTTATTCAGGTTGATCAAATGTTACGTTGTAAGAGACAGTTCTTCTCCTACAGGACCTAGACTGTTATAAAACAGTGGCTCTTTAAATCAGGGGTCTCGAACTCAAATGAGTTGGAGGTCGCTGAAGCTACGATCCGAGTTGTAGTCGGCCCAAATGGGCTTTCCCACAAAAACTGCGCTGATAAAAATCTTGCGCTGTTCTCAAAGGAGCAGTGTTTTGTATTTGTCCACTAGATGTCACTGCAATGTGCAGTGCAATCAAAAATGAGTCCAAGGAAGACTACGAGGACTGAAAGTGAGCAAAAATCACCCTTTTTCTTCCATTTTTTTACCCAGCCTTTCTCAAAGATAGACAAAGGTCAAAAAAGTATTCTTTTTTTTGTCTTTTTTATTCATTTTTCTTTCCCTATATTGCTTGTGTTTTACTTTTTGTTTTATTTTGTTTTTCATTTTTCTCTTTTTTTAATCCTTTTTTCTTTATTTTTTCATTCTTTTTCTTTTCAAACGTAATAAGGTGTGTTTTGGTCAGTTTGAGTCTCAAACTGATAACAGACATCTTAATACACACACTCAACATCTTAATACACGCTGTCCCTTTAACTTTCATACTAGGACAGGGGCCACAAACCATCATCCTGGAGGCCGCAAATTTTAAGACCCCTGCTTTAAATGATGAGTCTGCATGATCCCCAAAATGTTCCTGCTTGTGTGTAGTTACATCCTGAAGCTAACAGGAGTTAAGGCCTTCTCCATGACTGAAATAGACGCTCTGGGCATCGGTCGAGTTATGGAAGAGACGTGTGACTTCCTTTGCAAAGACGGGTAAGTACTCTAGCTCCAGCGACAAGGACACTTTAACACTTCTTTGCTATTGGGATGTTGGACCAGGTCAAAGAGGCCGATTCACCTGAGCTACGACGTGGATGCATTAGACCCTGCAATAACTCCGGCCACGGGGACGCCTGTGGTTGGAGGTCTTACGTATCGAGAAGGCGTGTACATCGCGGAACACCTTGCAAACACAGGTTAGAAACATGCACACATGAATTACTATCAGAAAAAACAGGAACAGTTACTAGTTACAGTTGTTGTAAATACATCTTGGTTGCGAGTATATAATGAAGGGAGAATATCAGTAGGGAGAAATTAAGCGTCCTCAATAGTTTGTGCGTGAAACGGCGCTACCGTAACTGTATTCAGTTGTGTTTTGTAGATTGATATAATAGCACCCAACCTTCTCATATATTGTATTCAGCGTTGTGTTGCCGGCATATTGAGGCCTCTATAATTCATCTTGAGTGAAGGAGTAACTACCAAAGAATGGAAAACATTGATAATCATGAATTGCTTCTTGAAGTAGTGCCGTAATTCACCATTATGTAACGACTGTTAGGTTACAACATTTTTTTAGTAATACAGTTTCTGAAACTCATGACAAAAAGTTTGCGGACAGCAGGGCAGACAACTCTGAAAAGTTGCCTGCACAGCCATAAAGTTGCCTGCCCCATTTTTCACAATTTGAAACACAATAAGAAAACTAATCGCAAAAAAAAAACATTGTTGCAAAGTATTAAGGATTGATAACAGAATATATAACAGAACAACACTTTAAAATTACGTTTATTATAAAGCTACTTCTAACATTCATTGCATGTATATCACATCGCTTTTGTCCATCTGCCATCAGTATGTACCTGTATTTACTCACCTTCATTCATGGAATGTTTGCGTTGCGTCATCTGCTACAAGCCACGTGAACTCCTCTTTCCATGATGCTTTTAATGTACGCTTACGTTTTGTAGCGCCATCAATTTTGTTAGCTTCTTTTGTATATTTATTCTGGGGCTGAGGTTTTGGCTTGATTCCTGGTAAGGATATGTCAGTGTGCAGTTTCCTCATGCGTGAGAAGATATAAGCAGGACAATGTCGTTCAGCCTTTAAGCAGATTTATTCCTCAACAGCAAGCAAACAAGAACATGACCCCATTCAATACAACGTGGCGATCAACAATTAGTGAAACAAAAAATGGTGCGTGTCGTCACACAATGGAAAACGTCTTACCGCAATACCACGAGTGAGAGCGTTATTAAATTGACAATCTTAACAATTCCGAACCACTTATCAGTTTTTCTTGTGTTCTCTGTGCGTCTACTCTGGAAAAAGATATGCAAATGCGTTACCTTATAACGCTCGGGAAAGTCCGTAAGCACAGGTTATTCGATGCGGGCCCTTGATTGGCTGGCGAATATGCAAATTGCCAAACGAACCGAAATTCCGAAATTTCCAAAACAAACGAAGATTTCGGAATGAAACGTTTTGATTGTTTAAAAGACAAAAACAAAGATTTTTGAGTTTGAAATCAATACTTAAACAAAAGACAACCACAGTAAAACACACAGATAAAAACTTGTCAGAATGAATTTTTTTCAGCTTCCTCCACTTGCGAACTGTCGATTCATTACTATTCAATTCTTTCGCGGCTGCTTGGTTTTCATTTTCTTCCGCGTAGCGTACAAATCAACACACTGTGGCGTACAAAAACACGGAAAGCGTTCAATGGAGGGAAAATGAGGTTTTGGATTTAAATAATATTTGGGGGGACAACTCTGTTCAGCCTCCTGTAGCACAATAACTTTCAAATTGCTAAATACTCTAGGGCGTTAGCATCCATGAGCACTTCTGGGAACAATGCATTGCGCGTGACGTCGCGCATCCTCTTTTGCGCAAGTGTTATCTGATGGTAATCAAACAAGAGAGGCTTAAAAGTCACAAGGGACACATATAAGTCGCACTTAGTTAGAAATGTGAACAATGTCGCAAAAATATGAGATTTCACCCGCAAATTTTGTAAGTCTTAGGTATGACTCAGCCTAGGCTAAACCTGTGACCTCCCAGTCTTGGAGGCGGGCGCCACACCCTAAGGCCACCAAGCTGGTCTACCCCCGCCGCTCTGCATGAAAGACAGGGTGTTAGGGTCTGGCATACCTCCCACCACCAGAGGGCCCCAACTGGTGTTTTGAACGGGGCACATTATCACACATGTGTGCCCAATCAACCTTAACCTCTTAAAAGGACATTTATTGTCCAGGAAACTCTGTTTTTCCATCCAGGTCTGTTTATTTCTGGTTTCTTTGTTACTTTTTGACTTGGATTTTCAGGTTTCAGTTTCTAAATTTTTGTCTGGTCAGTTTGTTAGTTGTTTTGTGCCCACTAGTAGTTTGGTCTTAATTTTGTTAATAAATACTGTCCTTGCCTGCAGTTCTTCCCTCCACTACATGGGTCCATTATCTCACAACCAAAATATAACACAGAGCAAGAGGGTGCGCTACACAATTAAAAAAAAATCCGAGACTTTTATGTGCGCCTTATGGTCGTGAAGATCCGGTACTCGTGAAAAGAGCCATATATGGCTTGCGAGCCACATGTTTCCAAATCCTGGTTTATAGTACGTGTTGCTTTATATAAGGCTTGTATAAAGCTTATCATTTTTTGAGGCTCAAAACATGTTTTTTTAAGTCCAATACGGCTCTTTCAAAGTTTTGGGCCGGCTACCCCTGGGGATTGATTTTAGTTTTTGCCTTGTATGTTACACTCCTGATTTTCTCACTTTGCTGGTGGACACAGGGTTCCTCTCTGCAGTGGATTTGGTGGAAGTGAACCCTCTGGCGTGCATTTCAGAGCAGGATCGCCGCCGAACGGCCAGAGTTGCGGTTGAGCTTCTGCTAGCTTGCTTCGGACGGCGGCGCGAGGGGAACCACTTGCTTGACTTCAGCTTACCAAATGCTTGAAGACAAGGCTCTCCAGTCCTGGTTATCGTATCGTCGACATCAGAGTAGAAAATGAAATTCTTTCACCTGGATGCTGCTTAAGAATAACAAAATCTGAAGGCCAAGAAACTGTCACACACGACTTGAACGACTGAAAGCTGTTATTCATTTGTTTTGTTGTCATGTTTTTGTACTTATGAATGAAAGGGTTATATTTCATTAAATACTGTATCAAAATTTGGATGGTGAATAAATTATTTTAACCAATACCAATTCAATTAAAGAGACGAGTTTATTCTTTTTGTGACTCGTCTCGCCTTTTTGTAGTACCACATACATTTTAAGATCATCATGTCAGGAAAAATTGATTACTTATTCTTAAGCGTGGTTACACACAATTTTAAGTGAATTCTTTTTGCCGTTTTTGATAGTTCGATGGACTTTAAGACACACACTCTCAGAGTTTTCTTTGACCTATCATCTACAGAAGAAACAAACAAAATACAAAACAAGAGTAAGAAAATAAAACACAGAAAGATCTTAATTGGCACCATTTAGATAGAAAACAACATTGGCTTCATTATCACATTATTGTAATTAAGCTTTATTTAATTAAGCTAATTAACTTGACCTGAATGTTTATGTTAATACGTGTCACTTGGTTTTCAGATTTGCAATGATTTCTTGTTCCAAAATCTCATGTCCCTTAAACAACAAAGATGCCTTTTTTTGCACTTTATAAAATAAAGTCTCCTCCTTGATCTGCTACCTTATCGTGGTGGAGGAGTTTGTGTGTCCCAATGATCCTAGGAGCTATGTTGTCGGGGGCTTTAAGCCCCTGGTAGGGTCACCCATGGCAAACAGGTCCTAGGTGAGTGGCCAGACAAAACGCAGATCAGAAGACCCCTAATGATGAGAGAAAACTTTGGTCCTCGATTTCCCTCGCCCGGACGCGGCTTACCGGGGCCCCCTTCTGGAGCCAGGCCTGGAGGTGGGGTCCGCTGGCGAGCGCCTGGTGGCCGGACCCTTACCCACGGGGGCCGGCCGGGCACAGCCCGAAGGGACGACGTGGGACCCTCTTCCCATGGGCTCACCACCTGTAGGAGGGGCCAAAGGGGTCGGGTGCGCAGAGAGCTGGGTAGCAGCCAAGGGAGGGGTCCTTGGCGCGACGATCCCCGGCTACAGAAACTGGCTTTTGGGACATGGAACGTTACCTCTCTGGCAGGGAAGGAGCCCGAGTTGGTGCGTGAGGTTGAGAAATTCCGACTAGATATAGTCGGACTCACCTCTACGCACGGCTTGGGCTCTGGTACCAGTCCTCTCGAGAGGGGTTGGACTCTCTTCCACTCTGGAGTTGCCCGTGGTGAGAGGCGCAGAGCCGGTGTGGGCATATTAATTGCTCCACGGCTCGGCGCCTGTACGTTGGGGTTCACCCCGGTAGACGAGAGGGTAGCCTCCCTCCGCCTTCGGGTGGGGGGACGGGTCCTGACTGTTATTTGTGCTTATGCACCAAATAGCAGTTCGGAGTACCCACCCTTCTTGGGGTCCTTAGAGGGTGTGCTTGAGAGCGCGCCCCCTGGGGACTCCCTCGTACTGCTGGGAGACTTCAACGCTCACGTGGGCAATGACAGTGAGACCTGGAGGGGCGTGATTGGGAAGAACGGCCCCCCTGACCTGAACCCGAGTGGTGTTTCGTTATTGGACTTCTGTGCTCGTCATGGTCTGTCCATAATGAACACCATTTTCAGACATAAGGGTGTCCATATGTGCACTTGGCACCAGAACACCCTAGGCCGTAGTTCGATGATCGACTTTGTCATCGTTTCGTCGGACCTGCGGCCGCATGTTCTGGACACTCGGGTGAAGAGAGGGGCGGAGCTGTCAACTGATCACCACCTGGTGGTGAGTTGGCTTCGATGGTGGGGGAAGATGCCGGCCCGACCCGGCAGACCCAAGCGTGTTGTGAGGGTCTGTTGGGAACGGCTGGCAGAATCTCCTGTCAGAAGAAGTTTCAATTCACACCTCCGGCAGAACTTCGCCCATGTCCCGAGGGAGGCGGGGGACATTGAGTCCGAGTGGACCATGTTCCGCGCCTCCATTGTCGAGGCGGCTGATCGGAGCTGTGGCCGCAAGGTAGTCGGTGCCTGCCGCGGTGGCAACCCTCAGACCCGTTGGTAGTCACCGGCGGTGAGGGAGGCCGTCAAGCTGAAGAAGGAGTCTTATCGGGCCTTCCTGGCCTGTGGGACTCTGGAAGCAACTGGCAGGTATCGGCTGGCCAAGCGGAATGCGGCTTTGGCGGTTGCCGAGGCAAAAACTCGGGCATGGGAGGAGTTTGGCGAGGCCATGGAAGCCGACTTCCGAACGGCTTCGAGGAAATTCTGGTCCACCATCCGACGTCTTAGGGGGAGGAAGCGGTGTGCCATCGACACTGTGTATAGTGCCGATGGGGCGCTGCTGACCTCGACCCGGGACGTTGTGAATCGATGGGCGGAGTACTTCGAAGACCTCCTCAATTCCACCGGCACGTCTTCCTCTGGGGAAGCAGAGCCTGAGGACTCTGGGTTGGGCTCTCGTATCACTGGGGTTGAAGTCACCGAGGTTGTCAAAAAACTCCTCGGTGGCAGGGCCCCGGGGGTCGATGAGATCCGCCCAGACTTCATTAAGGCTCTGGATGTTGTGGGCGTGTCATGGTTGACGCGCCTCTGCAACATCGCGTGGACATCGGGGACAGTGCCTCTGGACTGGCAGACTGGGGTGGTGGTTCCCATCTTTAAGATGGGGGACCGGAGAGTGTGTTCCAACTACAGGGGAATCACACTTCTCAGCCTCCCTGGTAAGGTCTATTCAGGGGTACTGGAGAGGAGGGTCCGCCAGGAAGTCGAATCTCGGGTTCAGGAGGAACAGTGTGGTTTTCGTCCTGGCCGTGGAACACTGGACCAGCTCTATACACTCTTCAGGGTCTTTGAGGGTGCATGGGAGTTTGCCTGTCCGGTCTACATGTGTTTTGTGGACTTGGAGAAGGCATTCGACCGTGTTCCTCGGGAGGCCCTGTGGGGGGTGCTTCGGGAGTATGGGGTACCGCACAGTCTTATCCGGGCTGTGCGGTCCCTGTATGCCCGGTGCCAGAGTCTGGTCCGCATTGCCGGCAATAAGTCGGATTTGTTCCCGGTGAGGGTTGGGCTCCGCCAGGGCTGCCCTTTGTCACCGATTCTGTTCATAACTTTTATGGACAGAATTTCTAGGCGCAGCCTTGGCGGGGATGGAGTCCGGTTTGGGGGCCTCAGCATTGCTTCACTGCTTTTTGCAGATGACGTGGTGCTGTTGGCTTCCTCAGCCCGTGATCTTCAGCTCTCGCTGGAGCGATTCGCAACCGAGTGTGAAGCGGCCGGGATGGGGATCAGCACCTCCAAGTCCGAGGCCATGGTTCTCAGTCGGAAAAGGGTGGTATGCTCCCTCCGTGTCGGGGAGGAGGTCTTGCCCCAAGTGGAGGAGTTCAAGTATCTTGGGGTCTTGTTCACGAGTGAGGGTAGGATGGAACGGGAGATCGACAGACGGGTCGGTGCAGCGTCTGCCGTCATTCGGACCCTGTCTGTCGTGGTGAAGAGGGAGCTGAGCCGAAAGGCAAAGCTCTCGATCTACCGGTCGATCTACGTTCCTACCCTCACCTATGGTCATGAACTTTGGGTCATGACCGAAAGAACTCGATCCCGGATACAAGCGGCCGAAATGAGTTTCCTCCGCAGAGTGGCTGGGTTCTCCCTTAGAGATAGGGTGAGAAGCTCAGTCATCCGGGAGGGACTCGGAGTAGAGCCACTGCTCCTCCGCGTTGAGAGGAGCCAGTTGAGGTGGCTCGGGCATCTAATAAGGATGCCTCCTGGACGCCTCCCTCGGGAGGTGTTCCGGGCATGTCCCACCGGCAGGAGGCCCCGGGGGCGGCCCAGGACACGTTGGAGAGACTATGTCTCTCGGCTGGCTTGGGAACGCCTCTGGGTCCCGTCGGATGAGCTGGAGGAAGTGGCTGGGGTTAGGGACGTCTGGGCTTCCCTTTTAACGCTGCTGCCCCCGCGACCCGACCTCGGATAAGCGGAAGACAATGGATGGATAAAATAAAGTATATATTTGCAGTTGAATAACATACCATCCATCCATTATCTGCACCGCTTATCCTCAGTAGGGTCGCAGGGGTGCTAGAGCCCATCCAAGCTATCTTTGGGCAGTGGGCAGGGGACATCCTGAACTGGTTGCCAGCCAGTCGCAGGGCACACAGGAACAGACAATTCACTAGTTCACACCTAGAGACAATTTGGAACGGCCAATTAACTTGCAAGCACGGGGAGAACATGCAAACTCCACACAGGAGGTTTAACCTCAGAACTGTGCCGCACACGCGCTAACCAAAGCGCCGCCGTGCTGCCTCGTATAACATACATTTGTACACACATATTTTGTTTGTAAAATATTGTTTTGTGCACGGTTTTCTAATTTGTCTACATAATTTCAATATTTGAATAAAGAAGAGGAAATTAATGTGTTTAAATTAAATGGGATTTATCAATTAATCGAAAAAAAAAAAAAAATCGTCTGAGTAATCTTGAGTTGCAGCCCTAGTGATGATCCCATAACCACTACACTGTAGGGTCATAGGGGTACTATTTCCTGCGTTGTGTCTTGGGTAAGTCCAGCCTGGTGGCGGCCATCCCTCACCAGGCCAACCAATGTTTTCACCTGGTCTCAAACCAGGGACCTTTCACATGTTAAGAAAATATGCTAACCACTGCACTACAGAAACATTTCTCTTCCATATGTAATAGATCATAAAATAATCATTCTTTGTGTTTATTGGATTCCTATTCAAGATGTTGATCATAGAACGCCATTCTTCAATGTTAAAAAATACAGCAGGATGTTTTTCAATGAAGGAAACATGCCTTGGCTTGAAACACGTTGAAAAACACTGGTGTAGAAGATGAAACCAAATGAACTAGGCAGGCTCTTATGACAACTGGACCCGTTTTCAAGCTTTATTTCGGTTCTCTAAAGACGGTTCTTGTCACGGCTACTCAATACAACCTTACATCCGTGCTTGGTCGGTTTCAGGTGGACTCTTGCAGGCCGCAGCGCCTTATAAACTCCTGACCTCGCTCATGCAGCCATGTGTTGCCCACTACATGAGATTGGAGACAGAAAACATTTTCAGGGTTGCACCTTTTTCATGGCCAAATTTAAGCACTTTTGAAGGACTTTCAAAGCCAATTTTCCAATTTATCCATTAGCATTAAAATAAAGAATCAGGTGTGAATCATGTATTTTGCAGAGCCACAAATGTATGTGATTTTTTCATATGCGCTTTTCAATCTTGCGTGAGCATTTATCAAGACATATGGTCTTTAGATCTTGAGTACATCGCAAATATAGTTGTTTGTGAGACAAATGTAGGTGTTGGCTAAAAATATTTCATATGTACATTTTCAAACTAAATGTCCATAATGAACACATTTCCTTTTGGGCGTGACCTGTCGGAGACGATGACGCTTTATAGGACATGGCAACAATTTAAAGCATTTACAAGCACTTTTCCATCTTTGAAAACACAACATTTAAATTTAAGCATTTACAAGGATTTCAAGCACCCGTATGAACCCTGCATTTTTGAAAGCCAGAGGTCGCCACCCAAAAACTTGTGTAAAATTCTCCACTTCGTCAAAGAGCTATCACAGCAATGGTTCAGAGAATGATTGGTGTATGAGTGTGTGCGTGAATGAGTAAGGAATGGGAGGTCTTCAGTGACTTTAAAAGCGCTATATGAATGCAGACCATTTACCATTTTCATTTTTTGACCCTAAGCAGTGTCTGAAATAACGCCTGCCTGGACATCTTTTACGTCGGGTGTACAACTTACAAAACTATGCCCGAGTGGCCGACACCATTATAATCTTTCGTTTTTATTTATTTAATTTATTTTTCAAATCAAACATTTGCTTTATTCCGGATTCGAAATCTTTGTTCGGTTTAGCAATTTCAGAATTTCAATTTCGGTTCGTTTGGTAATTTGCATACTCTGAAGCCAATCAGAAGCCTGCATCGAATAACTTCTAGCTTCCGGACTTTCCCGAGGTTGTGCATTTGCATATCATTTTCCAAAGTAGACGCACAGAGAACACAAAAAAATGGATAAGTGGTTAGGAATCAAGCCAAAACCTCAGCCCCAGAAGAAATATTCAAAGGAAGCTAACAAAATTGATGACGCTACAAAACGTAAACGTACATTAAAAGCATCGTGGAAAGAGGAGTTCATGTGGCTTGTAGCAGACGACGCAACGCAAACATTGCATGAATGAAGATGAGTAAAGGTACATACTGATAGCAGATGGAAAACAACGATGTCATTTACATGCAATGAATGTTATAAGTAGATTCATAATAAACTTAATTTTAAAGTGTTGTTAAGTCAAGTCATTTTTATTTGTGTAGCCCTTAATCACTTATAGTCTTATCAATCCTTAATACTATGCAACAATGTTTTTTTTGTGATTAGTTGTCTTATTGCGTTTCAAGTCGGAAAAAATGGGGCGGGTAATTTTATGGCTGGGCAGGCAACTTTTCAGAGTTGCCTGCCCTGGTGTCTGCTAAATCTTTGTCATGAGTTTCAGACACTGTTTTAAGGGACACTCTGTATTATATAGCACCTATTCTAGAATATATCTAGAATAACAATATTGTTTTTAAAATTAGGTAAAACCTTATGAACTATTATGTAAACGGTCATTTTTAAAAATGTTCCTAAGTTTATAAATTTGCATATCAATAACAATGCATTTTTACCTCTGTCTATTATTTCTCTGTTTCAAGGTAGTGTCCATAACTTCAAAATGTTCTACTTGCTGACGCCAACTTCTGGTCGAAATCATCATTGGAGCCTTTATCATGACCTTTTGTTACGCGTGCAAGTACGGTGACTTTCTTAGACGCGCTGGAATAAACTATTCTTTTTCATCTTTTTGTGGGTTGGCATTTGGACTGTATTTGAATAGTCCTAGTTTCACCATTTTCATCTTACAATAAAAGAAAACAACGAGCACCCGCTTGAAATCACTCTCCTCCACCGCCCCTCCTTGTGTCCTCTCCTCTAGCGTAATGCGCTCAGTGGCCGGAACACAGAGGTTAAAAATAAAAAAAAAGCAGAAAGGCTCGGCGGAAAATACATATAGAGGCTCTTTGAACTCAATTGGGCATTGTCAACACATACAAAACATTCTACTTACAACTAGGGTCTTATCTTACATTTTTTGGTCCTTTTTTATTGAACGTTGCATAATTTCAAACAAGATTGTATGAAACAGTGAAACACAACAAAGATAAAAAGATTTCAAGGGCACAAACTGACATACAGAGCAGAAAATACAAAAACGATAAAAAAGATATAAAGTAAAAAGAAAAATAATGATGACATGTTTATCTCAACACAAGGGATAAAAAGTGAAAAGTGGGTTTACATTTTAAATATTTTTGGGCGGATACAAAATTTGCTACTCATACAATTCTATCATTGCTCTTTCTTTGTTTTTGTTTTGTATGATAAACCTAAATGTAATATGATTTGAGGATAATCCCTGGTTTATGTTATATGGATTATCAGATTAAGGAAATACAGCTAACATCTAGTGGTTAAATATCACAGTGTTCCTTTAGAAAAAATGCTAAAACTCACCCCACTTGCTCCCCACCAGGACAGGACAAGCAGCATGTTGGGTAAGGTAGTCCCCCTTTCCATTTAATTTAAGATTGAACCAGAACACAGCCGAACCCTGCTCACACACAAATACACCAAAGCCTTAATTAGGTGAAACAATTTCATAACGTACAAAGAAATCCTCATATTTACAGATGCTTTTAAAAACGGACTATTTTGAGGCAACACCTAAAGTGACTTGGTCATCAACAAGAAGCTCTGGAGCCACATGCAACTCTTTGGTGCTCTCTAGTGGTTACCTATAGATTTTTTCAGGCATGATTGATGATGGAAAATTAAATGAGTTCTGTAGGAGGAAAAACATGACGCAAACATTCTTAAAGTTTCCAATAAACATGGATATAAACAGTATATAACATGGTTCATACACCCTTTAATGGCCAAATTCCAGCACTTTTCAAGCTCTTTCAATTTTTCCAGTACCTTCGAAGTAAGCACGGATCTTAAGTGTCTAAGTGTGCCTTTTATACTATATTCTATATTTTACACCCAATATATAATTTATATATTTTTGTATCTTTATACGTTTGTATTTTTTGAAGTTGTATTCTATTTTATACACTGTTTTATCTTACGTAAAGTCAAATATACTTGTTCTAAAATCTGACTTCAATGTTTGGAGGGCAAACTCTGAAAGAAGACTGTCGTAAATAACCTTTGCTTTGGAAGGTGTCAGGTTTCAGTCTGTGCAGATAACAACGACTTATCACCTCGCCTCGGGTGTTGGGAGTATGTGCCTGGAACGCCCCATCACCCCTCCTCCCATTCTTCAATCATGGTTGGGAAATTTGCATCGACGACGGTGCGGACCAATCACAGTGGCTTGGTCTTGGGGCGTGAACATTTCATCGGCATGGGTAATAAGATGGGAGGACCCCGGAACCTCGTCGTCTTTCTCCACACGATTGTAATTGGCAAGGAAGAAAGATCCGATTTGTTAAAGTCTTTGATTCGGCTAAATAAATTAATATGTGGACTATATTCGGCGCTCGGCTCAATAATTTCTCCGACTTTTGAATTTGCTCCAACTGTAAGGAATTGGACAAGACACGTGAAGTGTCTTCGGAGTCAGATTACAATTTAGTAAATGTTAAAACCTTACAATTTCTATATTGTATTCAAAACAAGTTTTCAAGTTGTTTTCAGGAGCAAGAACCTTCAAGGTCAAGATAATAAGTTTCCCAAGCCAAAATAATTTGTTTCTAATTAAAAACTACAACTTGGAACCTCACTGGTAGACTCATATGTTACCAAACAGGTGCACCGAACTCCTTTTGCTAACCCATCTACAACTTGAAGTCACTGGCAATTTTCTAAAGACTCCTATCTATTTTCTAACAATGAACTTCTGTAATGTATCACATGAATCATTCAAAGGAATTTGTTAGAAAAAGGTACAGCCTTCAAGTATATTGTTATGTTAGCTTGCCCTCCAGTGAAAGAGAGTAGAAAATTACTTCCATGTTTATTGTTAGGTTGGAGTGACCTTTAGTAGCCAGCAGTGTATATCACACCATGTAACCAAATAAATCGTCCAATCAGAATCCATTTATGTGCACGTACTTTATTCTATCCTCCAATCAGAATTCACGAAACCGTAAAAGGAAGATGCTCACCCTTCATTCCGTGGGAAATATTTCATAGCAATCAAAGAGTATTTTTGCCTTGTCCGAAGCTTTTAATAAATACGTTTAATAATAAATAAGAGTCGTTTTGACATCGTTTTGAACCTGACAGAAAGAACTGTTTTTTTTTGTTGACTGTGATGACTAAAGTCGCTATCTTGCTGCTAGCAGATGCTATGTGCTATTTTCAGCTGTACCTATCTGTGATCTCTTTGTGTCAATGGCCTGCTATAAAATGACATAAATTCTGCTATTCAGCTTCAACAATGCACACGCAGATTGGATACGAAGACAAAAACGAACAAAGTACTGTATGTATAAAAAGCAAAAAAATTAGCCAAATTTTGATTCATTTTTATAATATCGATTGCTTTGAAGCAGAATACATTCAATCTTTTATTTGACTGCAGATCTTTCGCTTTTCGTTTCACTTGTTTTAATTTATAATTTATTTTTTAGAAGATCTGTGACTAAATTGGTGAATATAGAATTGTAAATAGTTAAATGTTTTGCATTTTATCATTTTTTATAGCACTGGAAAGTTAAGTTTTTAATTTTTATTTGATTGTTTTGCATTTTCAGGAATTTTGTGTTGTGTTTCGACTTTAATTCTGTTCAGTGTGTGAAAAGCCAACAGTGTTTTTTTTTTTTTTTTGTAGATCTGTTAATATTTTGATTTATACTTCATGTGTTTCAAAGGGATCCCCTGCAAAACATATTAAATAACTAATTACTAAATAATTTGGGGCATAAAGTTTTGGAGCTCAGTGATCCAAGCCAAAAAAGCCGGTTTTCTGAATAGGGCTGTCCTCTGTCAGTAAATCGGCATATCTACTACTACTACTACTAATAATAAAAGGTGCAACACCGAGGGATCTCTGTATACAGTATGTGTTATATAACGAATTTAATTTTGTGCAGCTTCAAACATACAGGCTTTTTGGTCCAATATGGCTTTTTCAACATTTTGAGCAGCCAACCCTTGGACTAGTCACTAGCCGATGAAAAAAAACAAAAGAGTCCAGTTCATCAACAAACCTTAATAGGCCAAGAAACAGCGCCCACTTTGGGGAAAACGGTAGCGCCTCCCGCCGGCACGTCGCTCAACTAAAAGGGAAAGGTAAGGCAATTTTATTTGTATACTTAAAAAGCATTTTTTTGATGAAAGTGAAGTAGTGTGTTTGACTGACATAGACCAGCCAGGTAGCGATTCGGTTTCCTGTGCCCAAGTTTTGGTATGGATCAACAACTTCGTCCTGTAAAAAAACCACAAAGAGTAAATCTTGTAAAATATTTCTGGAGTAAAAATTTGTACATGGTAAATGGTCTGTCTACACTGTAGGTATACATAATAATTATTACCAGTAACTACTTTATTTACTTATCTAGGATTCATTTTGTACGTTTAAAGAAACACTGAGTCGAATTTTGAAAATGCATTTACTTTTCGGAGTATCTTAGTATTTTGCAGTTATGTAGTTACTTTGTTACTTATGTAGTTACTTTTGCAGTTATTTTTCACAACTTGAAAAACAATACGACAACTAATCGCAAACCCCCCCAAAAAAACAATTGTTGCAAAGTATTAAAGATTGATCATCAGAATATATAACAAAACAACACTTTAAAATTAAGTTTATGATAAATCTACTTATAACATTCACTGCATGTATATGACATCGCTGTTTTCCATCTGCCATCAGATGTACAGTGGAACCCCGCTACTTCGTGCTTCGACGTTTGCGGATTCAGAGCTTTGCGGGCCTAAAAAAAAAAAAATAATTAAATAAAATAATAAGCGGTGTCACTACTTCGTGGTTCCACGTTCGCGGGTGGTTTTGGTCCCCATTAACCGAGTCTAAAAAAAAGAAATAAAAAAATTAAAAAAAAAAAAGAAAAAATACATACATATATATATATATATATATATATATATATATATATATACCGGGCAGCACGGCGGCGCAGTGGTTAGCGCTTGTGCGGCACAGTTTATGTCATGGGAACCTGTCGTGGGTTCAAATCCAGCTCCAGACTTTCTGTGCGGAGTTTGTATGTTCTCCCCGTGCTTGCGTGGGTTTCCTCCGGGCACTCCGGTTTCCTCCCACATTCCAAAAACATGCATATCAGGTGAATTGGCTGGTCCAAATTGTCCCTAGGTGTGAATGAGCGAATGAGTTGTCTGTCCCTGTGTGCCCTGCGATTGGCTGGCAACCAGTTCAGGTTGTTCCCTGCCCACTGCCCGATGATTGCTGGGATGGGCTCCAGCCCCCCCGCGACCCTACTGAGGATAAGCGGTACGGCTAATGAGATGAGATATATATATATATATATATATATATATATATATATATATATATATTTTTTTTTTTTTTAAGGTGCGCCGCTACTCCGCGGATTTTCACTTATCGCGGGTGGTTTTGGTCCCCATTAACCGCGATAACTGAGGTCCCACTGTACCTGTATTTACTCATCTTCATTCATGCAATATTTGCGTTGCGTCGCCTGCTACAAGCCACGTGAACTCCTTTTTCCACGAGGCTTTTAATGTACGTTTACTTTTTTTTAGCGTCATAAATTTTGTTAGCTTCTTTTGAATCTTTCTTCTGGGGCTGAGGTTTTGGCATGATTCCCAACCACTTCTCCATTTCTCTTGTGTTCTCTGTGCGCTACTTTGGGGAATTATATGTAAATGCACGACCTTATTACGCTCCGCAAAGTCCGGAAGCCTGAGTTATTTGATGCAGGCTTCTGATTGGCTGCCGAGTATGCAAATTCCCAAACGAACCGAAATTCCGAAATTTCCAGACCGAACAAAGATTTCGAAATTGGAATAAAGCAAACGTTTGATTTGAACCCCCCTCTTTTTATTTATTTTTTTTCTAGAAAAAGATGTCGGCCACCCGGGCGGAAACGTTTTGTAAGTTGTTCGACTGACGGAAAAGATGCACGCAGACGTTATTTCAGACACTGCTAGGAGGCACGAAATATTACACACCAACTACAAGACTGTAAAATTAAGTCAGTCATGTAAGCTACTTAGGGCAATGGTTGTCAAAGAAAATACTTGAGATTTTAAAAACATTCAAATTCAAATCTTGTAAAATTATTGCATTGTATTAATTATTGTAGATAATGGATACAGGAAAATACATAAATTACATTAAATGGCTATTTGCGTTTTTAAATATAAATGAATAATTTATTTTTTAACAGGTATTCATTAATTCCTCTAAAGAGGACGTGTAATAGTCGTTATCATGTTATGTGTGGACTGAAATTAATAAATGAGAAAAGCAGAAATACCTTATCATACCAATTATACATTTTATTGTATAAAAAAAATCCTAAGTAGAAATGTGTATTTCTTTTACAAATAATTTGTCCGGCAACCGGCTCTGTGGCACTGGTTTTATTTTGCATTAGACAATACAGTGCCATTTAGTCATCAAATATTAAAGGCTTTAAAAAAATATATATCCCAAACACAAATCCTTTATGTTGCTTGATGCAGTTACTAGGATGAAATAATCTTTCACAAGGGCTATGCAACTAAAAAAACAAGAGAAAACAAAAAATCTAATTGTAGGCAAAAGGAAATTTTAACTATTGACTTTGGCAAGAAAAATAAGAAAAAAAAAATTCGTAGAACCATTGCCATATGCACATTATTTCTAGCCTGGGCATTTATTAGAGTTATCCTTTGTCCAACATTTCATTCTAAAATCTTGCAAAGTATGTCAAGTTGAGATCGGCTGAACTCATTATTTTGTGAACTGTTGACCGGCACAGGCAAAAGGGTCAAAATTAAATTGCTATTTACCCCTAGAAAGTCGATATGAGGTTCATACTGTCCTCCGACGCCGTAGTTGGCAACCTGGAACAAGAAAACACATGTAGTTAAATCCTAACTTGAGGTTGACCGGTTATCGGGCGGGCTAATTATCGGCACCGAAATTGTTACCAGCATTTTTACCTATTCCGCGGGCTGTTTATTTAGGCTCAGATACAGCTGAGCCTTTCCTCCCTCTCTCCTGTCTTCTGTCTAGCATGCTACCCACCCTGCTGCTTCTAATTGGATAAGTGACCCTGGGCGGAGGCAATGAATCAGGAAGAATAAACAGCCGCAGCTCTGCTAACTCTTGAGTTCCGACATGCCTGTGAGTTAAGACCGCTGATAGCATTTACATTTTAAAAAGTCTAAGGTAGAAAATAGTGTGTGTGTAATCCAAGAGATGGTGTACAAAAGTGTAGTTGATTTGTTTGAGGGAAGCACGTTCCTGTGGAGACTGATTTATTAGCTGTTACCTATTACATTAGTTCCACAATCTATCTCTAAAACAGGAGATCCCACACTTTTCAAATTGCAGGCTCTGTTAAAATTGAAATAGATAGATGAATAGATAGATAGATACTTTATTCATCCCCGCAGGGAAATTCACATTTCCAGCAGCATCCCTTCGCTGAGAACAATACAATAATAAAGCAAAAGGAATACAATATACAAATACCCAATGTGACGTGCTAATACCCACTGTAGCGTGTTGTATAGAGTATTTAAATAGTGCTACATAAAATACACACTGCAATAAAAGTACCGTAATATGCAATGTAGGGGGTGTGGTTTAATGTTTAATTAATAAAAATGCACTTTTTGTTTTAATTTAATTTAAGTCATGTTGGTGGTATTGACATTTTACCTGTATATTTATTTTTAAAAAAACTGTGAGCTATGTTTTTATGTCCCTTTATACGAGTTGCTGCTAAGCATAAGTTTATTCCCTGCACACTTAGTTTTTGGTTAAAGAGACAGGTCGGTCATCTTTGTTGTGTTAAAATTCAAATTTATTTACTGTAAAAGGTTTCCGAAAGCTATTCAAGTTTTATTTGAATTTCTAACAAATAATCTTTGTTTCTTTTTGCATTACTAGAAAATCTTGTGACAATTTCTAAGCTCATACAGCAGTTGTATATCGGCTCCACATATTAATTATCAGCCAAGTCTTAATACTAATAATCCCTAATTCTAACACATACAATAGATATTTTTGTCTTATGAGAAAATAAGAAGAAACTGTCACCTGCATGTCCTCTGCAGTGGATGTCTCCAGGCCTGTTATGGCCGCCAAGATCTTGATCTGCTTGGCCACCGACACATGCTCCTTACCTTTGAGCCAGGAACTGAAAGGGAAAAAAGAAGAATTAATTGGGTACATATAAAAGGCTATACACCCCTGTTTAAATAAAAAAAAAAAAGAACAGCTTTTTTTCATCATTGAGATGTATATATATATATATATATATATATATATATATATATATATATTTATATCTCATCTCATCTCTCATTAACTACACCGCTTATCCTCAGTAGTGTCGCGGGGGTGCTGGAGCCCATCCCAGTAATCATCGGGCATTGGGCAGGGGACACCCTGAACTGGTTGCCAGCCAATCGCAGGGCACACGGGGACAGACAACTCACTCGCTCATTCACACCTAGGGACAATTTGGACCAGCCAATTCACCTGATATGCATGTTTTTGGAATGTGGGAGGAAACCGGAGTGCCCGGAGGAAACCCACGCAAGCACGGGGAGAACATACAAGCACAGGAAGTCTGGAGCTAGATTTGAACCCACGTAGGAGGTTCCGAAGACATGAACTGTGCCGCACATGCACTAACCACTGCGCCGCCGTGCTGCCCCCATATATATATATATATATATATATATATATATATATATATATATACACTATTACATACACTTCTAATCAGTGCAACTTCTGCAGTCACTCAAACAGTGACTGTAGCCTTCAACCAGGAGAAGATGTCGTCAGGTGGTGTCCAACAGTCACCGGGTGTTTCGACCCTTAACCACAACGCCCTCGAGTTGGCGGGCCGGCAGTGATGGCCAGTCACTGCCCCTCTTCTCCTGGTCCCCAGCTAAACTCCTCTCTCCTACTCCAGAGCCAACAAATGCTCTCTCCGCGGCTTCCCCCACCCTTTTGGCAGCTGCCTTTGTCTCCCTTCCACTTATTCCCAGAGCTGTTAATGTGTCCCATACAGACTGTGCTTGGAAGCCCCTGCACCCGACCTCCACTAGGAATAGCCAGGTCTGCCATCCCTTGTCCCTGCACTGTTGGACCAGCTCTTGATATTTGGTGTTTTTCCTTTCATGGGCTTCGCTGCATCCTTCTTCCCATGGTACAGTTAGCTCAATCAAGATGATTTTTTTAGCCTCTTCTGACAAAATCACGATGTCTGGCCTCAAAGAAGTTTGGACTACCTGGGGAAAGTGTAATTTCCTTCCCAGGTCTACCTTCATCTCCCACGCTGGTGCTGTTTGCAGGAGGCTCTTTTTGGTCTTTTTGGAGGATGCTGGTTTCTCCCCTTCCCTGACGAACTGGATGGAATGTATTGGACTGGGTTGAGGTTGGTGCTTCTTCCGCTTTTCCTGCTCCAAGATGTAAGCCAGTGCACCGAGGACCTTGTCATGGCGCCAGCGGTATCTGCCCTGGCTAAGAGCGATCTGGCATTCTGCCAGAATATGCGCCAGTGTCCCTCTCCCACCACATAACCTGCACGTTGGGTCCTCCCTCAACCCCCACCTGTCCAGGTTGGTTGGTGTTGGAAGAGTATTGTACACTGACCGGAGCAAGAAAGAGATCCGGAACGGTTCCAACCTCCAGAGTTCTGGCCAGGTGATCCTTTGCTTTGGTAGGTCCCACTTCGTCCAGGCTCCTTGGACTCTAAGCTCCACTGCCCTGGACCACCTGCCTTCCTCCTCCTCGGCCTGCACCATGTCTCTCCTCTGCCTTGGATCAGCTTTTGACCATTGCTGGAAAATGAGTAGACCCTAATCCCTGACGCCCTACGCATGCATTTCCGATAAGACATATATATATATATATATATATATATATATATATATATATATATATATATATATGTACGCAGATGACACTCAACTATATCTTCCGTTGAAGGAAACTGCCACACTAAATTATGGAAATTTGGAGGCCTGCCTCACTGAGATAAAAGAGTGGATGTCACTCAATTTCTTGCGTCTTAACTCTGAAAAGACCGAAATGTTAGTCATTGGTCCATCTAAATGCAGTGACTTATTCTCAAAAACTGCTGTGAACATTGACAAATGTCACATCACACAGTGACTCAGTTAAAAATGTAGGTGTCATATTTGACCCCAATCTGTCCTTTCTAACACATGTGAAGAAAATTACTAGAACCCCTTTCTTCTAGCTTCGCAACATTGCTAAAATTCGTCCTATGCTGTTTCAGTCGGATGTGGACATTATAATTCACGCGTTTGTTACTTCCAGTCTCGATTACTGTAATGCACGACTCTCCGGTCTCCCGAAGTCCAGAATCTACAGCTGGTACAAAATGCTGCAGCGAGGCTTTTAACTAGGACAAAAAAGTCCGATCACATCACGCCGATTTTGGCTAACCTGCATTGGCTCCCTGTTAGCCTAAGGTGTGATTTCAAGGTTCTCTTAGCATTATACAAAATCATACATGGATTCACTCCCTCATATCTTTCAGATCTGATTTCCCCCTATGTTCCGGTCCGAAACCTTCGTTGTGAAAGCGCCGGTCTACTGGTGATCCCAAGAGCCAAGAAGTGATCCGCAGGTTCGAGAGCGTTCTCCATCCGGGCACCAGTGCTGTGGAATGCTCTTTCCCCTGAGATCCGATCTGCAACCTCGGTGGAAATGTTTAAATCTAAGCTTAAAACACACTTCTACTCTAAGGCATATAAATAACCTATACTTTTTCTGGACAATACCTCTGTATTTTTTGTAATTGCAACATCCTTTGCCTGGTAATCCTGAAAGGGGGACACCACATATATCAAGATGGCGGCACCCCTGTTCGGCTGCGGCTACATCGGCTCGCTACAGTTTTTTACACTTCGGCCATAAGACCCAGTCTTCGACTCAGTTTTGACGGCGCACAAAGTCGGCTCAAACTGCAGATTAATATACGATCGCAGTTTTTTTTTGCTAGATATGCGATCATCCAGACATCAAACGCTCGGTGCTACGACCACTCGGGAGTGTTTATTAGCCACGGACTGCTATGTCAACAAGACCCAGCGGCCTACAAAGCAGCGAAGCAGAGTGGCAAGAGAGCAGCGTGACCGGACGAGGAAGCGAGGAAGCGAGGTTGTCGGGCCGGGCTAGCCGCTAGGCTAAAGGCTAAACCCTTCAAAACGCCTCTCCCATCCATTTTACTCTCCAAAGTTCACTCTCTGGACAATAAACTGGACCATTTAACAACTGGAAGTGGCATCGAACCGCGAGATGACGAACTGCTGCGCTAAAATTCTGACGAAGACATGGTAAATCTTATCTATCCCGGCTGACGCTCAAGGAAACTGTGTGGGTCAGATGTATCGACATTTTGTTCTGTAAACACGTGTACACGAATGACAATAAAGTAAATCTGAATCTGAATCACATGTGCGGTCCCTTCTCAAGGTTTCTTCATTTTTCTCATGCTTAGGTTTTTGAGTTTTTCCTTGCCCTCATGTTGTTTCCAGATCAGGGGATGGTGTAATAATAGTCTGAAATAATGGTCTGTGCAATAACCTGTGCAGCCCTTTGAGACTCTTTGTGATTAAGGGCTACACACATAAAAATGACTTGACTTGAATATATATATATATATATATATATATATATATATATATATATATATATATATATATATGTATATAAATGTATATATATATATATACACACACATATATACATATATATATATATATATATATATATACACATATATATATATATATATACATATATATTTATACACACATATATACATATATATATACACACACACATATATACATATATATATATACACACACACATATATACATATATACATATATATACATATATATATATATGTATATGTATATACATATACATATATACATATACATATATATATATATGTATATGTATATACATATACATATATACATATACATATATACATTTTCAAATCAAACATTTGCTTTATTCCGATTTTGAAATCTTCGTTTGGTTTGGGAATTTCGGTTCGTTAGGCAATTTGCATACTCGGAAGCCAATCGGCAGCATGCATCAAATAACTTAGTGCTTCTGGACTTTCCCGAGCGTTATAAGGTCGTGCATTTGCATATCATTTGCCAAAGTAGACGCAACAGAGAACACAAGAAAAATGGATAAGTTGTTAGAATCAAGCCAAAACCTCAGCCCCAGAAGAAAGATTCGAAAGAAGCTAACAAAATGTATGACGCTACAAAACGTAAACGTACATTAAAAGCATCGTGGAAAGAGGAGTTCACGTGGCTTGTAGCAGACGACGCAACACAAACATTGGATGAATGAAGATGAGTAAATACAGGTACATACTGATGGCAGATGGAAAACAGCGATGTCATATACATGCAATGAATGTTATGAGTAGATTTATGATAAACCTAAATTTAAAGTGTTGTTAAGTCAAGTCAAGTCATTTTTATTTGTATAGCCCTTAATCACTTAGAGTCTTATCTGTTATATATTCTGATTATCAATCCTTAATACTTTGCAATAATGTTCTTTTTTTACGATTAGTCGTCTTATTGTGTTTCAAGCTGTGAAAAATGGGGCAGGCAACTTTTCAGAGTTGTCTGCCCTGGTGTCCGGTTACTTTTTGTCATGAGTTTCAGACAATGCAGATAATGGATAGAGATTTTATATAATGTCTTTATGCAGCTAATGACCTTAAACAGGTGCATATGATTCAGGATGACACATGGAGTGCAGGTGGATTTCTAATGGGTGGACTAACAGGTCTTTCAAGGTCAGAATTCTAGATGATTCACAGGTGTTCAAATACTTGTTTGCAGCTGTATCACACAAATAAATTGTTCAAAAATCATGCATTGTGATTTCAGGATTTTTCCTTTAGTTGATCTCTCTTACAGTGGACATGCACCTACGATGAAAAATTCAGACCCTTGAAGTGGGAGAAATAGCAAAATAGAAGGGTGTTCAAATACTCATTTTCATCACTGTATATATGTATTTCTCCCTCTCAATTTTTCACTCTTTGTCTTTCTCTATCTACTCCTACTACTGATCAGAGACTGTGAGATAAGGCCTGTTTTTAGTAGTACTAATGAATATTTATAACGCATACCCAATGACCCTTTAGTGTTGTAAAAGTGCCCATTCAACAATCTTACTTTTGGGAGATCCTGGTTTTGATTGTATATGCGGGTTTAGAATCATCCTTGACTTTTGAGCGGGTGAGCTAGAAGAGACGGAAAGACAGCAATAGAGTGACACAGACACAGCTACTGTGCTGTAATTTTCAAAATAAAAGCATAGTGGTCTTACTCTGGGTTTGGCTAACTCCTTGATTACTGCTATGTCCTGGTCCGACACGACGTCGTGATAGCGGACAATCCGGGGGACGTCCCAAAGTTCTTCTTCTTTTGCGGGACTAATCAGGAGGCTGGGATGGCGGTTGTTGTCATAGAAACGGCAGGACAGGCCTTTTTGTCTCTGTGGCGTCTGTCGAGAGGGAGGAGTAAAAGCACAGAATGAATCCCTCACTGGATCGCCCTTTAATTTTTGCGCTCTCGCTACTTCACAGATTTTCATCATGCAAAGTGTTCTGTATTCTGATTGGCTAGACCTAGGTGTCAGACATGCGGCCCGCAGGTTTTATTCCGGCCCGCGAGACAACACAGAGAAGGATAACAGGAAAATGGCTAGCAGTTTGAATTATGTCCTCTTGGTGCCGCCAAAGCCAGGCACCGCTCACAAAGCAACTGGAGGTGTATTTCTTTCTCTCTCTCTCTTTCTCTCCCCCACCCCCCCCCTCTCTCTTTCAATCCTTCTCACATTCTTTTTCTCACTCTCTCTCTTTTAATCCCTCTCATTTTATTTCTTCTTTTCTCTTTATCTTCATCTCTCTCTCTTTCGTTTTGTCTTTTGCTCTTTTTATATTTTTGTCTCTCACTCTTTGTCATTTCTCTCTTGCTTGCCATTCCTCTATCTTCTCTTTTCTTTATCTCCCTCTCTCACTTTCTCCATTTCTTCTCTCCCTCTCTCTCTCTCTCTCTGTATCTATTTCTTTTCTATTTTTTGCCCTATCATTTTTCACTTTCTCTGTCTTTTTCTCCTCTTTTTTTATCTTTTTCTTTTTCCCCTTTTATCTCTTTCTTTCTCTCTTTCCCTTTCCCTCTGTTTTTCTTGAGCTCTCTTTTTTATGTCTTCTTTACCTTCTCTTTTTATTTTGTCTTATTTATTGCTCCTGTCTTTTCTCTCTCCCTCTCTCTTTCTCTCTTCAAAAAATACAAAACGCGGACTCAAAGTGACCATGAAGCTCCGTTTTTGTTCCAATTTTTTGCCCAGCATTTTGCAAAGAAAGAAATGAAAAAAAGGGAATGAAAAGACAAATATAAAACATAATAAGGTCGGAAAAGAAGAACGTAAAATGGAAGAAAATAAGGCAGAAAAAAGGAAGCAAAAAACAAATGAAGGAACGGATTAAGAAAATAAAAAAGGGGGAAAGGAAAGAAAAGAAAGGAAAAAAAAAACAACAGGATCCACATTTATGATAGGTCGTGTATTTTTGCTAATTAATTCAGTCAAGTCAAGTCATGTTTATTTGTATAGCCCTTAATTCAGTCAATTCTCTTTTGTTTTAAATGAATGACTTTTTATTAATAAAATACAATATCCATTTGAGTGCAGCCGTAGCATATTATTGTCACAGACCAGAACGGACACAGAACTCAATTGCATGCGTTTCTCAGATTTTATTGAAAGAGAATGAGATTTTAGGCTTGCTTGATTGCTTGATCCGAGGACTGGCGGAGAGCGGAATCGAGCAAGGCGGGGATGACACTTCCGTGTCAGAAGAAGGCAGGCGGGTATGGCACGTCGTTTGACCAGGGCTGGAGATCAGAGGCGATGTCGAGTTCGTAATAGTGGTCATAGGCAGGCGGCAGGCAGAACAGGCTTAGTCAGGTTCAGAAATGGGTCGAAAACGGGGATCAGGCAGAAAACAGGTTTAACAGGGATGGAGTCGGACGAAAACGCTCACTGAGTGAAAACAGCTCGTAAACGATCTGACAGGGGCTTAAGAAGGGTGTGGCTACCAATCAGCTTGTCCGGGTTGTTAGCGCCAATCAAGCTGCCACAGGTGTTCCAAATAGGGCAATCATGACAGAAAGCCCCACCCCTCAAGGGACGGCTCCAGAAGTCCCAACGAAAAAAAAGGAAAAGTAATCCAGCAGACAGGAACAAAAAAAGTAATCCCACAGACAAAAAAAATGTATCCAACAGGCAGGTAATCCAACAGGTCAAAAGTAATCCAACAGGCAGGTACCAAAACGTCAGAACTCCTCGGAATGGACTGAAGCCCCATCATATCATCATCAGGAGGCAGAGCAGAAGAAGGACTAGGCGGAGATGGAGACGACGATCGGGCACCCCTAGGACGACCTTGACGAGGAGCAGGCTGGTCCGGATGCTGACGAAGATTGGCACGTGCCCCGGCCCAGGTGCGGCGACAGCGTCGGGCGTTGGCAAACGCCGAAGGGCAGGAGACCTCACCCTCCTGGCTGGGGAACAGCGGTGGTTGGTAACCATATATGCACTGGAAGGGGGACATACCAGTGGAAGAGCTGATCAGGGAGTTATGGGCATACTCCACCCACACCAGCTGTCGTGCCGAAGAGAGGGATCCCTGGAGACCATACAACGAAGCACTGTTTCTAATTCTTGATTCAACCGCTCGGACTGACCATTGGACTGCGGGTGGAAGCCGGAGGAGAGGCTGACTGAGGCCCCCAGGAGACAGCAGAACTCTTTCCAAAAGCTAGAGGCAAATTGGGGACCCCGGTCGGAAACAATGTCCTTAGGTATCCCATGGAGCCGGAAGACGTGTAACCGGACCGCCTGTGCAGTTTCCTTGGCGGAAGGTAGCTTGGGGAGCGCCACAAAATGGACCATTCTACTGAAGCGGTCCACGATTGTCAGGACAGTCGTCATCCCTTCTGAGGCAGGCAGTCCAGTTACAAAGTCCATTGAGATGTGGGACCAGGGGCGAATGGGAACCAGTAGGGGTTGTAGCAGACCCGCAGAAGGTCGATTAGACGCCTTGTTCCGGGCACAGGTCTGGCAAGCTCCGACGTACTCCCGAACGTCCTAAGCCAAGGAGGGCCACCAAAAACGTCGGGACAGGAAGTTGCTGGTGCGGGCTGCCCCCGGGTGGCAGGAAAGGCGGGAGTCATGCCCCCATTGGAGGACCTCGAGACGTAATCCCTCCGGAAAAAAAAGATGATCCTCTGGACATGTACTGGGGCCACCACCTGGGAGGCAGGAAGGATGGACGCCGGGCCCCGGGATTGGTTCTCCTCCCTTTGAAACTGACGAGAGAGAGCATCAGACTTAACGTTACGAGAACCAGGGCGATAGGAGAGGGTGAAATTAAACCTGGCGAAGAAGAGGGACCAGCGGGACTGTCTCGGGTTTAAACGTTTTGCAGAGCGGATGTATTCCAAATTCCTATGGTCGGTCCACACCAAGAAGGGAACCGCCACCCCCTCCAGCCAGTGACGCCATTCCTCTAGTGCTAGTTTGATGGCTAACAGTTCGCGATCCCCCAAATCATAATTACGCTCAGCAGGGGATAGACGTCGCGAGAAAAAGGCGCAGGGGTGCATCTTGCTATCATCAGCCGACCTCTGGGAAAGCACCTCCCCAACTCCCACGTCAGAGACATCCACCTCAACCACCAGTTGACGTTCCGGATCAGGCACTTGCAGGATAGGAGCCGTCGATAAGCGGTTCTTGAGGGTGGAAAAAGCATTGTCCGCCGCTGCAGACCATCGGAACGCACCTTTTGGACTGGTGAGCGCCGTGAGGGGCGCTGCTACCGTGCTCTATCCCCGAATGAAGCGACGGTACAAGTTGGCGAAACCCAGAAACTGTTGAAGCTTCTTCTGGTCATGGGGGACGGGCCAGGAGGTAACCGCTGACACCTTCGTGGGATCCATCTGTAGCTTCTCCTACGCCACGATATATCCCAGAAAGGATACGGTCTGAGCATGAAAGTCACATTTCTCCGCCTTCACAAAGAGGGAGTTCTCAAGCAGTCGGCGAAGGACGAGTTAGACGTGCTGCGTGTGTTCTTCCTGGGACTTGGAAAAAATTAATATGTCATCCAGGTAAACGAAAACGAACCGGTTGAGCACATCACGCAACACGTCATTAATGACTGACTGGAAGACAGCGGGGGCGTTGGTTAATCCAAAAGGCATGACCAGGCACTCATAATGTCCTGTGGGCGTATTGAAAGCCGTCTTCCACTCATCCCCCTTCCGGACACGGACCAGGTGATAGGCGTTCCGGAGGTCCAACTTCGTGAACACCCTGGCCCCTTGAAGAAGCTCGAAGGCAGAAGAGAGCAACGGCAAATGGGACCGATTTTCCACCGTAATGTCGTTGAGCCCCTGGTAGTCGATGCATGGCCGTAAGGACCCATCCTTCTTTCCCACGAAGAAGAACCCGGCACCCGCCGGCGAGGAGGGTGGTCGTATAATGCCGGCCGCCAGCGCATCGAAAATGTACTCCTCCCTCGCTTTTCTCTCGGGTGCTGAGAGAGAATAATGTCGACCCCTAGAGGGAGTAGAGCCTGGCAGGAGGTCAATATCACGGTCATAGGGGCGATGTGGAGGTAGTGAAGTAGCCTTGGCTGTGCTAAATACCTCTCGTAGGTGGTGATAGCAGGCAGGAATCTTGGACAGATCAGGGGGAGGCTTGGAAGCAACGGGTCTGTCGGGGTGAGATGCAGCGCGCAGACAGGTTCAATGGCACTCGACGCCCCATTCCATCACGTTTCCAGAACGCCAATCGCAGTGGGGGTTGTGCCGTACCAGCCAAGGATGACCCAAAACGAGCGGTTGACCGGGGGATGGGAGCAGGTGGAACCGAATCCGCTCTTCGTGGTTGCCTGATAATTTCATCTCCACCGGTTCGGTAACTTGCGTGACTTTACCCAACAGGCGCCCGTCTAACGCTCGGGCAGTGATAGGGGACGAGAGAGGAACCAGGGGTATTCGTAATCTGCGTGCGAGGGTGATGTCTAAAATGTTCGCTTCTGCGCCGGAATCGACCAACGCAGGTAGAGACTGGGGAATACCGGAAATGAAGAGGCGGGCCTCGAGGACAGTTCTTGGAATTCTGGAGGTTGGGATAATGGCTGAGCTCAATCGGATCCCTCCGCTGTCCGGCGAGCTCTTCCTTTTAACGGGCACGATGAGATTCGATGTCCCTCGCCTCCACAGTATAGGCAAAGCCCCTCGGAAATCCTTCGTCGGTGTTCCTCCGCTGATAAAGCTGCGCGATCCACCTCCATGGCTTCGTAGGGACTCGAAATCATGGGTTGTGCAGTTGGGAAACCACCTCGCTCTTTTGGCAAGTTGGTAGGGAATCGTCTCGGCTGGCCCCGAACCTTTCAGGTGCGCCCACTCGCGGTTCTGCCGATTCGATGACGTGAGAGGTAGGAAACGGCATTACCGGCGTCGGGAATCGAGTACTCGAGGACGGAATGTCGGAAAGGGGAGCTGATGACGTCAGTCGCCTTGACAACTGATCTGACAGTCTCGCTACTTGTTCTTGCTGTTGAAGCAGGAGATGTTGTTGCCGATCTAGCATTTGTTGCTGTTTCTGGACTTGTTGCAGCAGACCGGTGACGGTACTCGTGGTTTGTTGCACGGCGCCTTCAGCCCATTGTAAACGCTGCAAAGTGGAACGAGGCTCCGGGTTACTTTGATCTTCACTCTGAAAATCGCGTGCCATGAGTCCATGATTTTGGTCAGATCGTTCTGTCACAGACCAGAACGGACACAGGACTCAATTGCATGTGTTTCTAAGATTTTATTGAAAGAGAGTGAGATTTCAGGCTTGCTTGATTGCTTGATCCGAGGACTAGCGGAGAGCGGAATTGAGCAAGGCGGGGATGACACTTTCGTGTCGGAAGAAGGCAGGCGGGAATGGCAAGTCGTTTCACCAGGGCTGGAGATCAGAGGTGATGTCGAGTTCGTAATAGTGGTCGTAGGCAGGCGGCAGGCAGAACAGGCGTAGTCAGGTTCAGAAATGGGTCGAAAACGGGGATCAGGCAGAAAACAGGTTTAACAGGGATGGAGTCGGACGAAAACGCTCACTGAGTGAAAACACAACAGCTCGCAAACGATCTGACAAAGTTCGAACAGAAGAAAGGGGCTTAAGAAGGGTGTGGCCACCAAACAGCTTGTCCGGGCTGTTGGCGCCAATCAAGCTGCCACAGGTGTTCCAAATAGGGCAATCATGACAATTATGGATTCATTTATCATAGATTGATTTATTTTCATATTTATTCTTTGTTTTTTTATATTTTTACATCATATTTTGTGGAGGGAATTAAAAAAAACACACTTGAAAGCAGTTGAATAATGCCAAAGGAAAAAAAAATTAAAAAGAGGAAACCAAAAGCGAGGAAAAATAATTTTAAAAATTAAACACGGTTATTAAAGAAGTTTTTTGGGGTCTGGTTTATTGGTTGATTTAAATAATTTGCAAATATATCGAGTCAATCTTTGGGCAACACTTTACTTCCTCTAACATATTTGAATGAATACTGTACTGTTCTCTATTGTGCAACCAACTAAATTAATTCACATAATTGTAATATTATGTAGCAAAAAATCACATCTGAGCCCTTTAGTGTTACCTGTGGTGTTCTGCAGGGTTCAGTACTCGGCCCCCTTCTTTTCGGCATTTACATGCTTCAACTAGGTGATATCATTCGCAAGTATAATATCAGTTATCATTGCTACGCAGATGATACTCAACTATATCTTCCGATGGAGGAATATGCCACACTAAATTGTGGAAATTTGGAGGCCTTCCCCACTGAGATAAAAGAATGGATGTCACTCAACTTCTTGCGCCTTAACTCCGAAAAGCTAGATAATGGTCCATCTGTATGCCGTGACTAATTCTCAAAAACAGCTCTGAACAGTGACAAACGTAATATCACCCAGAGTGACTCAGTTAAAAATTTAGGTGTCATATTTGACCCTGATTTGTCCTTTCAAACACACATTGAAATATTACTAGAACAGCTTTTTTACATCTTTGCAAACTGTATTGCTAAAATTCGCCCTATGCTGTCTCAGTCGGATGCAGTGATTATAATTCACGCGTTTGTTTCCTCGATTACAGTAATGCACGACTCTTCGGTCTCCCGATGTCCAAAATCAAGAGCCTTCAGCTGGTACAAAATGTTGCAGCGAAGCTTTTAACAAAGACAAGAAAATTTCATCACATTACCCCGTTTTTAGCAAACCTGCATTGGCTCCCTGTTAGCTTAAGATGTGATTTTAAGGTTCTGTTGGTAGTATACAAAATCATCCATGGACTTGCTCCCTCATATTTTTAAGATTTAATTTCCCCCTATGTTCCAGTCCAAAGACTTGGCTCTGAAAATGCTGGTCTACTAGTGATCCCAAGAGCCATGAAGAGATCCGCAGGTTCGAGAGCGTTCTCCATTTGGGCCCCGGTGCTGTGGAATGCTCTTCCCCCTGAGATTTGATCTGAAACCTCAGTGAAAATGTTTAAATCCAAGCTTAAAACACACTTTTATTCTATAGCATATGAATAATCTATATTTTATGTTGACAATATCTGTGTATTATTTGCCCTCATATAGGTTTTAGATCAGGTGATGGTGTCATAATAGTCTGTGGTTTGGAATAATCTGTGGTCTGTGCAGCCCTTTGAGACTCTTTGTGATTAAGGGCTATACAAATAAATGACTTGACTTGACTAGAAAGCTCATGTAAAAGTTGTAGGTTGTGCAACCTTTTCAATAGTCCATTGTCAATTTATTAAAATGTGAAAAAATCATTTAGCATTGCCGGGAACTCAGCAAAATATAACTTGATTTGATCTCAGGTTTTGGACACGTTTAATAATGATTTAGTTTCCACATTTGGGATTGGGATAAATATTGCTCACCATTTGTCCACTCACCCTTTGTCCACAGATTTTGTGTGAACGCTAAGACCCGACTAAGCTTAGAGGGAACGTTGTATGCGAGAAAGATGTACTCATGAAAAGAGCCATAGGTTCCCAACCCTTTCTGTAGAGGGTTTTGGCGTTGTAGCTTTGCTGCTTCTGCTTACCATCTCGACGCTCTCGCCTCGACACAGCCTCTCGTACACGGGGTGGTAGTTGGTTCGGCCCCTAACCGGCTCCGGTGTCACTTCCTCTTTGTGCTGGCTCCCCAGGTGGTACTCAAAGAACCTACGATTCTGGTTGCCTCTTTCATTTTCAGGATCTAAAAGAAAAAGGGTTCCTACAGCTTAAGGCAAGTTAAATTTAAGACTTTAAGACTTTTTGACTGCAATGTAAAATTAATTTTAAGACCAAGTCGACAAAAAACGCAATTAAAACAAACAAAACAGAGAAACCCACAATTCTTTCCTGCACACATTACATTGTGGCTCGTACACGTTACCTGGCACAGCTTTTAGCCATGGCGAAAAACTGTAGTCGGACAGCCACTTCTCATTATATTTGAAAATTCTTCAATGTTCCCATGGTCCAGAGTAAACGTCTCTGTCCCAAGTTGAAATGTGTATTGTGGGTAGAGCTAAGACTATCACAGTTGCCATGGCACCCAATTGGCCCTGGCTGCGACTCATTGACAGATTTACTTTCCGTCTATTTGAGCTCAGTGCTCTCACTCTTAGTTTGTCGGTCCGTCAACGAACCTCTGCCCCGCAAGACGTGGGTTTTGACTCTGTCCCGTTTCCTGTTGGCATTTTCTGTCCAGTATTGTTCCCGTTTATTTTCGTCCTGTTTAATATCGGTTTCCAGTTTCGTTCCCGTAATTTTTGTCCTGTTTATTTTTCTCTCCAGTTTTCATTCCCGTGTAGTTTGTCCTGTTTTATTTCGGTATCATGTTTTATTATCATTCCTGTCTGTCCCGTCCTGTCCGGAGCAGTGGGCCAAGAGCCCCTTCTGCAGTGAGTGCAAACCTGGTGAAAAACTACAGGAAACATTTGACCTGAGTAATAGCAAAGAAAGGCTACTGTACCAAATATCAACAATCATTTTCTCAAGTGTTCAAATACCTATTTGCAACGATATCTCACAAATAAATAAATCGTAAAAAAAATCATGCATTGTGATTTCTGGATTTTCCTTTTTAGTTGATCTCTCTCACAGTGGATCTGCACCTACAATGAAAATTTCAGACCCCTCCGTGATTTCCAAGCGGGAGAAATAGCAAAATAGCAGGGTGTTTAAATACTTATTTTCTTCACTGTACCCTTTCCCAAGAAAAACTTCTAAGAAAAATGGCTTCAAAGCTTTTTATTTTTTGCATTTTTGAGACTTCCATAGTCCAAACAAATTTTCCACAATCACGATCATAATAATAACGATGCACAGTCTTTGCAATAATTTTTCAGCGCCTGATGTTTCCGGTGACGTGATTACACGATTCCTGTCACCATAGTGATCATGTCACGGGACCGGACCAGATCGGAGGCAGGAGGCAGCAAGGGTGAACTCATTCGCGTTAACGATCAGTTACTTTTATTAAGGAAATAAAAGTCGTCCAACACTCAGGGACGAAAACAAAAACAGGCTTACAGGCAAACAGGAACTCAGACTAGGAATACTCACAAAACAGGCTTTTACTCAGAACGGGCAAGTACAGGTTTCCTCAAGTCAAACAGAACAGAATAATGCAAAGTAATGCATACACACTCTCATTTGTCTGATATAGGAAGCAAAACGAGGATGTGGGGAATTATTCAATGTGTGGCCAAAGATCTCATCAAAGCCACTCCTGCCATGATTTTTAATGCAAAGTAATGCAATGAACCCGCAACCGGCAATCCCCAAAACCCGCCCTTAAGAAGCATACACGCAAATTAGAAAATCTGCTACAGCCGGTCGCCACGGCGACCATGCTGGACATGACAGAGCCCCCCCTTTAAGGGACAGCTCCTGAGGTCCCAAAAAAAGAAAAAAAATACCTCGCACCCCGGAATGGGTCGACGCACCCGATAAGGGCAACCCCGCTCCCTCCTCCGAACACGCAGGAACGGGGAGAGGCAGGTGCCGTCGGCTTCGGACGAGTCGGACTTGGCGCTCGGCAGGGGGGGTCTGACAGGCAATAGGCAGCGGAGTCGGACAGGCGATTGGCAGCGGAGTCGGACAGGCGATCATCAGGGGAGTCAGACGGGCGATCATCAGGGGAGTCAGACGGGCGATCATCAGGGGAGTCCGACGGGCGATCATCAGGGGAGTCAGACAGGCAATCATCAGGGAAATCAGACAGGCGATCATCAGCAGAGTCAGACAGGCGAGCATCAGGAGTGTCAGACAGGTGATCATCAGGGGAAATCAGACAGGCGATCATCAGGGGAAATCTGACAGGCGATCATCAGGGCGAATCAGACAGGCGATCATCAGGGCGAATCAGACAGGCGATCATCAGGAGATTCAGACAGGTAAACAGGAGTCGGACAGGAAAGCAAAGGAGTCAGACAGGAAAGCAAGGGAATCAGACCGACAAGCAGGAGAGTCAGACAGGCGAACAGCAGGAGAATCAGACAGGCGAACAGCAGGAGAATCGAACAGGCGAACAGCAGGAGAATCGGACAGGCGGACAGCAGGAGAATCGGACTGGCAAGCAAGTGAGTCGGACTGGCAAGCAAGTGAGTCGGACTGGCAAGCAAGGGAGTCGGACTGGCAAGCAAGGGAGTCGGACTGGCAAGCAAGGGAGTCGTACTGGCAAGCAAGGGAGTCGGACTGGCAAGCAGGGGAGTCGGACAGGCAGGCAGGAGAGTCGGACAGGTCGGCGTCAAATCTTCCCGGGGACCCCATTCGAGGCACAGCAATGGCCACGACGGGCGGGGCCGTGGTTCGAATGGGCAGGGAAGGTGACCTCACTGGGCGCTTGCCAAACGGCGTCCTCCAGCTCTCCCCAAATTGTGTTGGGATCGTTTGCTGAGTTCACATCTTGGCGGGTTCATTCTGTCACGGGACCGGACCAGATCGGAGGCAGGAAGGGTGAACTCATTCGTGTTAACGATCAGTTACTTTTATTAAGGAAATAAAAGTCGTCCAACACTCAGGGACGAGAACAAAAACAGGCTTACAGGCAAACAGGAACTCAGACTAGGAATACTCACAAAACAGGCTTTTACTCAGAACGGGCAAGTACAGGTTTCCTCAAGTCAAACAGAACAGAATAATGCAAAGTAATGCATACACACTCTCATTTGTCTGATATAGGAAGCAAAACGAGGATGTGGGGAATTATTCAATGTGTGGCCAAAGATCTCATCAAAGCCACTCCTGCCATGATTTTTCATCCTGAGCTAATTCTAATAGACTTCATACTTACTGATGAGCTGTGTCAAACCTTTTATAATATTTTTTTCTAAAATAAAACAAAAAAACATTTCGGCACTGAATAAGCTAAATACATAAATACAAAAAAAGCAAGATGGGGGAAACAACTATTTGGTGGATCTGGAATCTGATTGTTTAGGACATAAAATAAATACATTGTAAGTTTTATGCTGGTATGGAGTTCATAGATTACATTGTCAATAAATGTTTTTAATCTTTGCAGTATGTATTCAACAATGTTTGTCACTTACCATGTTTCGTTTGAGCAGATAAAATTGTAACAAAATTTTATACTGATCTTTAATAAAAAATTAGGGGTGTGCGTCATACATGAGAAAACAGAGCATGTACAAATCGTTTTATTCTTTAAAAAAGTATTGGGTGCGGCTTTTAATCAGGAAATTTTGTCAAAAACAATAACAGCGACCACTTTGTGCATTTCTTGCAGTCTACTCACCGAGTTCAAGCAGGATTTTCGTGGACTCTAAGGCACGTTCAAAGTCTCCTTGCTTATAGAGAGAGAAACTATGGTAGTCCAAAAGGGTGACCGCATTTACATTTGCAGGCATCTCGCCCTGCTGAATCTGTCTATAAGCCTGAAACATCCACATTTCAGAGTGGTAGAAGTCGTCTTCATTGAAGGCCATCATGCCCAGGTCGTAGCAGTCGTCCACAGTCAGGATGCTCGGGAGTAAGGAAGTTCCTGTTGGGTGAGGGAAGAGGTGAGGGTCCACTCTAAGGCTATAGATCAAGGGTCAGGAACGTTTTTGACCCCAAGAGCCATAAAAACAAAAATATTTAAATTTTTTTGGGGAGAGAGAGCCAACCCATAGATTTTAAGAAAAAATTAACAAAACCGCCTAACCCCTTTCTCCAGAAAAAAAGTTAATTTTTCAGCACTTTTTATTTCACTGTGCGATGTTTGACGATAAAATATATGAAATAATAATAATACCAGAGGCTGAGTCCCATATCAATTCAAACATACCTTTAAAAAAATTGTCTCCCTCCCCCAATTACTTAAAAGTGTTGAGGCAAATTTCTGTCATTTTTGTCCTAAACAATGGTTTCAAAACAAGGTGCGAACAAAGTTGTTTTGTAAAAATGTCACAAAACACTGCAAACGAGGATACCAATGTATTTACATTCAGTGCAGACGGCGCTGGGCAAGGAGAAGGAATGCACAGATTGTCCTAATTACGTTTGGGGACTGCCGGTTGCGGGTTCATTGCATTGTTCTGTTTTGCTCTGTTCTGTTTGACTCGAGGAAGACCTGTCATGCCCATTTTTTTGAGTTAGTAACTTTAAGCCTGTTTGTGAGTATTTCCTAGTCTAAGTTTCTGATTGCCTGTAAGCCTGTTTTTGTTTTGTTTTTGTCCCTGCGTGTTGGACAACTTTTATTTTCTAAATAAAAGTAACTGATCGTTACGCAATTGAGTTCACCCTTCCTGCCTCCCTGGTCCGGTTTCGCGACAGCGTCCCCGCGTCCAAGACGCATCATTTTTGCTGGAACACATAGTGTCGAATCAACGTGCGTCCCCGGGACGCAACTTTTTTGACACATAATTGACATCATTACCCGATTACTTTTTTTTTTTAACAAAGATTTATCGCACTCCAAACTTGTTGTCAGGCAGATCCGCCATTGTTGTTTTGGTCTTGCGGTTCGAGATTTCGTCTGCACGCCGATCTCGGCAAACAAGATTTTGTTGCTTCGAGATTACGTCATTGTTGTTGTGCTTGTCGTCGAGTGAAGGTTAAGTATGCCTCCGAAAAAACAGTATTAGGTAAAAATCAACACAAAATTGGTCATTTATCAGTGTCAGTAATAAGTCGAAACATAATGCAGAGAGTGATAACAACGGGAATGAATCCGGCAAGGAAAGCACGTGTGTTGAAGCGAACGATTCGACGAAAGAAAATAAACAAAATAATACTCCTAGCAAGAAAAGGACTTTTCTGCCAAAATGGACTGAATTTTATTCCTGGTTACGCTATGAGGAGGATGATAATGGAGGCTACATGTTCTGTGATGCGTGTACCCAGCGTGACAAAAAAACTGGATTGCATAAATAAATTCGCAATACGAACTTTCAGAAGATCACATTCGATCGGCACCACGACAATGAAAACCACAAATTAGCTATGGAAATTCCATTGCTGCAATTGGACCTTGAGAAGACATTACAACTGTGGCGGGACAGCAAACCACAAAGAATATATGAAGTGAAAATCTGAAGTGATAACTGCCTTGTATTACCAATTAACTGTGATGATTAAAACTGCATGAATATATAGACTAATATTTCAGCAAGATTATTTTGTGTAATGTGTCAGGCGGGACGGAAGGAAAACTGAGATCACTTGCACTCGTTTCTTGGTTTTTATTGGAAGGAAGGAATGACAAGGCGTGATTCTTTGATCCGTTGTTTGACGGATTGTCGAGGCTTGACAGGCAGGTGAAGGCTTGGCGGGAATGGTCGTGGACAGGTGTAGTCGTCGTGTTGTTGGTCGGGGCTGGAGAAGAAGGGCGTCGTCGTGTTCGGAAGAAAGATCAGGAGTCAGGCGAGCAGGTCGTAGGCAAATTCGAAAACGGGTCGGCAACGGAGTAGAAGAAAACAGGAGGCAGGCAAAGAGTCGGAGGTACGGGCTTTCAGAGCAGATGGCAACAGATCGCATAGTACAATCAGACAAGTTGTTTCCGGAAGCTGAGGATTTAAATGGACAGGGTGCGCCAATCAGCTGTCCTGGCTGTTGGCGCCAAATCCTGAGCACAGGTGTTCCCGATCCGGGTGATTGTGACAGTAATGTACAATATTGTGAACTGAAAAATCTGAAGTGATAACTGCTTTGTATTACCAATTAACTGTGATGATTAAAACTGAATGAAAATATAGATTAATATAATTATTTCAGCAATATTATTTAGATGGATAAATACTTTATATTTTGTATAATGTACAATATTGTTGTGAACTGAAAACTCTTGAAGTGATAACTGATTTGTATTATCAATAAACGGTGATGATTAAAACTGAATGAATATATAGACTTATATGTATAAATGTGTCACCGATTTACAACTTTAATATAACACTAAATTTTGGGGTCCCATAGATATCCGTTGGGACCCATAGATTTTTGAACATGCGAGTCCCCGGGACCCATCACTTTTCAGAGGTAAAGTGAACACTGTGTGACGTAGGGCGATTGTGTAAGACACTGTGGTTTGAGCCTTGCGTGCACACACAGGAACCATAACAAAGCACCCCAGAACAGGGTGCTGTTTTCTTAAATTTAGAGCATATCAATATGTTTAACCCTTGTTTTTTACACAGCTTGCATGGAAATACGAATTAAAACAACATTTAATTTTTCTACTATTGAGACCATGTGAGAAGTCATAACAAATAAAGTTAAGTAAAATAGCCCAAATTTCTGCGATAAGTCGTTGAAGCTTGTAAAAGTAGAGTCTATGCACATATCCTTGAAATCATGAACACCTCGTTTCTGTCACAGATTAAATCTCAAATCCAGCCAAGCTGGAGGGAAGAGGTGGCTATTTTGTATGGGACGTAGAAGGAGGTTTGTAAACCAAAAGGTCTTGAGTTATGCCCATATTTTAAGAGTACTGTATTCAGGACAACAGGGTTATTAGAGCATTGTGAGACAGAAGGGCAGGCTGGAGGAGACCATGGCTCTCAAAGAAGTGGAGAGGCAAGATGCAGCATCAAAGTGGCACCATTCTGCTTCAGGGAAATGGGGCCAATACATAATTTGTTGGATATTCAAGGCCCAATGTTAATGACAAATGTTTGTGAGAGCCAAGCCACCCAAAATTGTAGGCCTTTGTAACAGCTCCGTACTGTAATATTGACTTTTTCCCATGGCATAGGAAAGCAATTAGAGTCTTGTCAATAGATTTAAAAAAAGATTTGGGGAGATAGAACAGGATACATTGAAACAGTTAAAGAAACTTTGGAAGCACATTCATTCGTATATAATTTTATATAATTTTCTTTCCCTGCTAAGGATACATGGAGCATTCTCCACTTCTTTAGGTCCGACTTCACTTTCTCAAATAATGGATAGAAGTTTTCTTGGTAAAGATTTTGCGTATCCCTAATGTTTATGCCCAAATATTGAAGGCCATTTTTAGAGATTTTGAAAGGGAGCCGATCATCTTGTATTTGGAGAGCCAAGTTGTTGACGGGGTAACATTCACTTTTATTGAAGTTAAGTACCCAGAGATGGCACCAAAGTTCTCAGGGCGTGGACAATGTAGGGAGAGCTTGAAACGGGGTTCGGATACGTACAATAATAAATAATCCGCATAAAGTGATACTCATGTGCATTCTGTTTTGTTCATCATTCCTTTTGGATTAATAATTCTTATCAAATTCTTATCAAAACTATAACTATAATTGGTGTCTGAAATTACGTCTGCCCGGACGCCCGGGGCGTGCATCTTTTACACGTACAATCTACACAACATCTCTGCCCGGGTGGCCCACAATTTTTTTCAAAAAAAAATAAAAAAAAATAATTTTATCTTCTATTTTATTTTCAAATCAAACATTAACTTAATCCGATTTCGAAATCATTGTTTGGTTTGGAAATTTCTGAATTTCGGTTCGTTAGGCAATTTGCATACTTGGCAGCCAATCAGAAGCCTGCATCGAATAACTTCGTGCTTCTGGACTATCCCGAGCATTATAAGGTCGTACATTTGCATATCATTTTCCAGTGTAGACACACAGAGAACACAAAAAAATGGAGAAGTGGTTAGGAATCAAGCCAAAACCTCAGCCCCAGAATATTCAAAAGAAGCTGACAAAATTTATGACGCTATAAAACATAAACGTACTTTAAAAGCATCGTGGAAAGAGAAGTTCACGTGGCTTGTAGCAGACGACGCAACGCTAACATTGCATGACTGAAGATGAGTAAATACAGGTACATACTGATGGCAGATGGAAGACATTGATGTCATATACATGCAATTAATGTTATAAGTAGATTTATAATAAACTTACATTTAAAGTGTTGTTCTGTTATATATTCTGACGATCAATCCTTAATACTTTGCAACAACAGGTTTTTTTGCAATTAGTCGTCTTATTGCATTTCAAGTTGTGAAAAATGGGGCAGGCAACTTTATGCCTGGTGTCTGGTAACTTTTTTTCATGAGTTTCAGACACTGCTATAAAAATTAAAAGTTAAATTAATGTGAGTTTTGTTTTCTGATTACAAGACTACACATATCAGACTAAACATTATGGTGAACCGCTAGTGTCCTCTATTGGCAGTTTTGGCAACCGCTTCGAATGGAGAATAATTATTCTAAAAGGCTAATACAGTAATCCCTCGGTTATCGCGGTCAATGGGGACCAAAACCACCCGCAAAAAGTGAAAATCTGTGAAGTAGCGACGCCCCTTCAAAAATGCTTAAAAAAAAAAAAAAAAAAAAAAAAATTATATATATATATATATATATATATATATATATATATATATATATATATATATATATATATATATTTTTTTTTTTTTTTTTAAAATAATTATTTTATTTTATTTTTTTTTTAGACCCGCGAAGCTCTGAACCCGTGAATGTGGAACCGCGAAGTACCACTGTATTACCCAAGGAGGTAATGAAAAGAGCTCAGGGAAGGTGGTTTAGAACAGTGGACTTTCTCATATGGATGTTTCTCTCCCTGCCATCCTTGCCAGTTCAAAATCAAATTATGTCTTCTCTTCTTATTTTGAGCGTCTACTTAACTTATCAGATGTGATATGCGTATTCGACACGATGCTATAAACAACTATTTTCTAATGAGAAAAATAAATGTAGATAAATGGCATGTACTGGATCTCTCACCTGGCAGCTCCCCTTTGGCGAGGGTGTCAGTGTCCAGCTCATACGTGTCCTGCAGTCTTAGGAGAGCTTCGGCCACGCCCGTCTGGTCTTCCTCGTCGGGAAGGCTTTCCCTCCTATCAGTCAGGTTGGCCAGGAAACCTGAAACTCCAAAAGATGCAACCAATCTTACCTAGAATTTCCCTTGGGTCTTAGAATTGAAACACGACATGATGATCAATCTTAGTGAAGAAAAGAATATTGCAAATAAAGAATCTCAATCATTTTATAAGTGAATCTTACACCCCTGAATCATACTCATAATTTAATTGTGAGCCTCTGAAAGTTCCCCAGCCTACAGGTAAAGCACAATTTATATGCCGTTAATTTACAAGTCCGTTCCCCTGTGAGAATGTTCTTTTCTACTATGTACCCACTGAGCTAAAATTCGTTTCACACCAATGGCTTAGAGCAGGGGTGCTCATCAGGTAAATCACAATCTTCTAATAAATCACAGAGGTACAGTGGCTTGCAAAACTATTTGGCCCCCTTGAACTTTGTGACCTTTTGCCACATTTCAGACTTCAAACATAAAGATATAAAACTGTAATTTCTTGTGAACAATCAACCATAAGTGGGACACAATCATGAAGTGGAACACACTTTATTGGATATTTTAAACTTTTTTAACAAATAAAACACGAAAAAGTGGGTGTGCAAAATTATTCAGCCCCTTTACTTTCAGTGCAGCAAACTCTGTCCAGAAGTTCAGTGAGGATCACTTAATGATTCAATGTTGATGTAAATGACTGACGATAATAAATTTAATACACCCGTGTGTAATAAAGTCTTTGTATAGATGCACCTGCACTGTGATAGTCTCAGAGGTCTGTTTAAAGTGCAGAGAACATCATGAAGAACGGGGAACGCACCAGGCAGGTCCGAGATACTGTTGTGGAGAAGTTTAAAGTTGGATTTGGATACAAAAAGATTTTCCAAGCTTTAAACATTCCAAGAAGCACTGTGAAAGCAATAATATTGAAATGGAAGTAGTATCAGACCACTACAAATCGACCAAGATCGGGCCGTCCCCCTAAACTTTTAGCTCATACAAAGAGAAAACTGATCAGAGAAGTGCAGAGGTCTACAGCTGAGGTGGGAGTATCTGTCCATAAAAATCAGTTGTATATTTATGGAAGAGTGGCAAAAAGGAAGCCATTTCTCCAAAAAGTGTCGTTTAAAGTTAGCCACATTTGGAAGAAGATGCTCTGGTCAGATGAGACCAAAATCAAGCTTTTTGGCAACAATGCAAGACGTTATGTTTGGCGTCAAAGCAGCACAGCTCATCACCCTGAACACACCATCCTCACAGTCAAACATGGTGGTGGCAGCATCATGGTTTGGGCTTGCTTTTCTTCAGCAGGGACAGGGAAGATCGTTAAAATTGATGGAAAGATGGATGGAGCCGAATACAGGACCATTCTGGAAGAAAACCTGATGGAGTCCGCAAAAGACCTGAGACTGGGACGGAGATTTGTCTTCCAACAAGACAATGACCCATAACATAAAGCAAAAGCTACAATGGAATTGTTCACCAAAAATCTTTATGTTTGAAGTCTGAAATGTGGCAAAAGGTCACAAAGTTCAAGGGGGCCAAATAGTTTCGCAAGCCACTGTAGTAGTGGTAGATCAAGGGAAAGTGTTTCAGAGCTTTTAAATGATTTAAGGCATGACATATTTAAGTGACTGGTGACATTGTGAAGACGTTACTTTTTTTTTTTATCAACAGTCTGATGCCCCGTGTGCATTCACCTTTAGACACGTTGCTAAGGATATAACTTTCCAGGTCGTTCCACTCTCTGTTTAGCCTCTTCAGAAGTTTATAGGCGTTTACTGGGTGGCCTAAGAAAGTTTCGGGGTCCTGGATGGCAAAAGCCGACTGATTAGATAGTTTTCGTGCCCACCTGAGTGAAAAAATACAGACATGAAAAAACTCACGTAATCATATGCACGAGACATATTCACACTGCGTCAGCCGTGAACCTTTTGATGGTCTCCAGTTTGTTCTGTTCTGCTTGGATGTAATCCTCCAGTGAGTTTAACAGCTCCTGCTCAGTGTACAGCAACTCTGTCATGTGACCTGGTTTGACATCACACTTTGTAACATTTTTTTCCTGCATTTCTCATCCCATTTCCATTTTGTCGGACCATAAGAGATGATAATAATTGAAAAAAAATATTGAAATACATTTCATGGCCAAATTCAAGCACTTTGCAATTACTTTCAAGGCAGATTTTTCCATTTCTTCAGTACCTTCAAAGAAAGAAATGCAGCGCTGATTAAAACAACTTTTTGGTTTTTTTTTGGGCTTCAATGATTTAAATAAACATCTTGCCACTAGCACATAATTTGTGCTAATTTGCGCTGTTCCAATCTATGACCTACTATCTTTTGTGTCAATTGACGTAAAGGGAGATTTAAACACTAGTGGCCTAAACGGAATAAGTTCCTGGCGTATATTAAGAACCTTAATGTCCATATAATGTTCCTTCAGGAGACACACCCAAAAATTCTAACCATAGAAAACTCAGCAGGCTCTGGATTGGGCAAATTATCTATTCAACATTCAACCTTAAAACAAGAGGGGTAGCCATATTGATAAGAAAAAATATTCACCTATCATAAAACAATTTTAGATCCTGAGGGGCATTTTGTTATTGTGGTGGACACACTATATCAGAAACCAGTGGGACGAGTTTCAGTCTACGCCCCAAATTTGGACGGTCATAATTTTATGACAACATTTCTATTTACCATTCCAAACCTGAATTCTCATTTTTTGATAATGGCAGGTGACATGAATTGTGTTTTAAATTAGTCATTGGACAGATCTAGCACTCGTTCTGTATCAACATCCAAGACAGCTCTGACCCTCATGGACTTTATGGAACAATATGGTTTTTTCAACCCATGGAGGTTCTTAAATCCCTCAACCTTCTTTTCGCATTTCCACCAATCGTTTTCCTGGTCGATGAAGCACTTATTTAGTCGGTTGTCTCAACTCATTATTGTCCCATCACAATAACAGATCACTCCTCAGGAAATTTAGAATTACGTTTAGACCTTAAACCAAGAGATTATAGGCCCTGGTGCTTGAACCCTCATTTACTGGCTGATGTGAACTTTTGTGAAAACATGGCAAAAGTCTTGAATCTAATTAAAACATCCAATGCTATGTATTGATAAAATAATGTTCTCACTGTGCATAATTATGTCGATTGGAGGGGCATTCTCAAGTACAGAGCACTGTCACTGTCACCCGATACTGGTGGTCTCAAATATCTGAGACCAAGAGGCATGATCTGGTCAAGTGCCCTTGGCCCATATAAAAAGATGAGATGATCAATGGTCAAGTCAAGTCAAGTCAAATTTATTTATATAGCCCTTAATCACAAAAATGTCTCAAAGGACTGCACAGGATTACAATGTCACAATTACCTGATCTCAAACCAACATGCGGGCAAGGAACAACTCAAAACCTCAGCGTGAGGAAAAAGAGAAACCTTGAGAAGGGACCTCACAAGTGGTATCCCCCTTTCAGGATGACCAGGGTGAATTAGATTTAGCATTACAGTACACAAACATAGTAAACACTAGGTAAAATGTTGAACATTCTGTCCAGAAAGTGCACGACAGCAGCGACGCCCCCAGCCTGTAAACTAGCCCAGAAAGTCTATGACGGCCACGACGCAGCTTCCCATCTCTGCCAGCTGCTCCATGCAGGCGTTCACATGCTTCAGGTCAAACGCTGGTCCGCTGACTCATCTCAAATCGTCCTTCTCCTTCGTATCACCACCAGGCAGGCAGTCGGAAAAAGACCGGACAATACAGAATATGAGGTGGGCATCAATCATAAGCTTTGGAATAGAAGTGTGTCTTAAGCCTTGATTTAAAAACTTCCATTGAGGTTGCAGATCTTGTCTCCGGAGGCGGGGCATTCCATAGCACCGGGGCCCGGATGGAGAACGCTCTCAAGCCTGCAGACTTCTTGGCTCTCGGAGTCACCAGTAGGCATTTTCCGAGCGCAGACTCCGTGCAGGAACATAGGGGGATAGCTCGTCCTCTTTTCTGCTGCCTCGCATAACAGCGTTTTTTTTTTTTTGTATGAGGGAATCTCCCCTAATCGACTAGCATTATAGTGGGAAACTTTTGTCTTGTGCTACTTTCAGCGGTGGAAAACTCCCATAATCTCTGGTGCCTTCTTCTCCCACCTTTTTTTCCTGTCATTAATTCTCTGTGTTAATAAATTCCGTGTAATTTCCATTGGCCTGGTTCATTGATTCTATTTTTTGGGGATTAGTAATTCTTATCAGAGCTCAAAGTATTAACATAATTTATTTATTTTTTTATCTGCGTAGGAAATTATAGCATCCTTCAGAGAAAACAAAATAATATGGTGGTGGTGCACAAGCAACACCTAGAGGCAAGTTAAAAAATTTGTTTCTATCCTCATGATTTTCAAAATTAAAGGTAGAAAAATCCCTACGATTGGTGCCCCGTGTGAGGCGTTCTTCGATTTCAATGTCCGAAGGAACGGAACAAAAAAAACAGGCGTTGGCCATCAAAAGAGATAAGCACACAAAGATAAGAGTTGAATTTTCCTCCACCAAAACCCAGGTGAAGGGTGAAGGGACGACGGTGAAGGGAAGTGCGAAAGCAGGAAGAAATTGAGCATTATGTTTGAGCCGCTGTTTTAAACAAAACAGCTAATGTTTTTTTTGTTCTTTGTACGTACATAAAAAGTCTAGTCTTAAACTGGCATTTTAACACTAATCCGAAGAGCTGTTAGTTTAAATGTCATTTTAAATACAGTACCTCGTCTGCAAGCAGTGCAGGTATTTTTTCTCACAAAATTCAGGAGGCGTAGCTAACCTCCATAAATGTGAATTTAGCCTTCAAACGTTGTTGAGCAAAAGCATTTTCTGTGAGCCACGCCGAAGTGGATAGAAATTGGTGACATCAATTTGAATTCTAGATGATACATAGGTGTTCAAATACTTATTTGCAGCTGTATCACACAAATACATTTGTAAAAAATCATGCATTGTGATTTCTGGATTTTTGTTTTTAGTTTACAGTTGACATGAACCTAAGATGTGAATTTCAGACCCCTCCATTATTTCTATGTGGGAGAAATAGCAAAATAGCAGGGTGTTCAAATACTTATATTCTTCACGGTTTATATATATATATATATATATATATATATATATATATATATATATATATATATATATATATATTTCATTTTTTATTATTACTATGTTTGTTTGTTTTGTTTTTGTATTTCAGAGGCTGGTATGTTTAGGGAGCAGATTGAATATCTTGGTCAATTTGTTGTGGTTATATACTACTTCCATTTCAATATTATTGCTTTCACAGTGCTCCTTGGAATGTTTAAAGCTTGGGAAATCTTTTTGTATCCAAATCCAGCTTTAAACTTCTCCTCAACAGTACCTCCGACCTGCCTGGTGCGTTCCTCGTTCTTCATGATGTTCTCTCCGCTTTAAACAGACCTCTGAGACTATCACAGTGCAGGTGCATTTATTATCTATCTTTTATTTTAAATGAGGAGAACAACAAAACCATGTATGTTTGCAACATTATGTTGAATTTTGTCTATAAATAAAAGAAAAAGAAAATGATAAAAAAATAAAAATAAAAGGGCTCTATAGGTGTTTGGTAATAACCGTGTTCAATATGGAAGACAAAAAAAGAAAGTACTGTACGTATAAAAAACAGAAAATGGGCCAAATTTGGACTGATTTCGATAATATTGATTGCTCCGAAAATGAGTGCATTCAATCCACGATACTGCTGATCTTTTGCTTTTTTTTGTTTTAACAGTTTTAATTTATATTTTTTGCATGTTTTTTATTTTTTATTCCACCATTTATTTACAGCACTTAAGAGTTAATATTTTTAATTTATATTTTAATGTTTTGCATTTTAAGGGGTTTTGTGTTGTTGTTTGACTAGGTGTGTCAAAATCCATAAGTATTCTGTATTCTACATTTTTTACGTAGATCTGTGAATATTTAATTTATTACTCACTAATTTAATGATTAAGAAATTGCTATTTACTTAATAATTACTAATTAAAGTGACTAATAACTGAAAAAAATTGTGCATGTTTTATTTCTGACTGATAATATATAATTAAAGAGCCAAAAGACCCTTGCCAGTGAGCCGAGCTGGAAGAGCCTCTTCTCGAAAAAGAGCCGGAATTCCCATGATTAATCTGATAAACCTGTCCGCTTAATGCGACAGTAGGTGCAGCAATGCTTCATATGACAACTCGATCATGAGGACTGGTCATTATTATGCAATTTTTGAAAAAATATTTTAATTTCAAAAGCGTGGTCTATCGAGTGAGTCTGCCAGGAAACACTGCAATGGAAATAATTTCAAGCATTCCCAAACCATTCACCCAAAATTCAAGCATTTTACTGACCTTGAGAACACAACAAATAAAACACAGTAAATTGCTTCAGTATTGAAAAAAGTAGAGAGAAAAAAGAGAAAGAGTGAGAGAAAGAGAAATAAAAAAGAGGATATAAGCGAGAGAGAGATAAATATAGAAAACAAACAGAGAGAGAGCGAGAGAGAGAGAAATATAGAAAACAAACAGAGAGAGAGAGATAGAGAGAAAAAGAGAAAGAGAGAGAAAAGGAGAAAGAAAGAGAAAGAAAGAGAAAGAGAGAGAAAAAGAGAAAGAAAGAGAAAGAGAGAAAAGAGAGAAAAAGGGAAAAAAGAAAGGGCGAGCGAAAGAAAGAAAGAAAGAGAGAGTGAGAGAGAGAGCGAGAGAGAGAAATACTACTGCAGTTGCTTTGCAAGTGGTGGCTGGCTTGGGTGACATCAAGTGGACATGTTTAAAACTGCAGCTCATTTTTCGTTTGCGCTTCTCTCAGTATTGTCTTGCAGGCCGGATTAAAACATCTTTGGCCTGTAGCAAGGCTCACCAACTTTCTTCAAACTGAGAGCTACATTTGGTTACTCATCTCATTCTCATTAGCCGTACTGCTTATCCTCAGTAGGGTCGCGGGGGGCTGGAGCCCATCCCAGCAATCATCGGGCAGTGGGCAGGGGACACCCTGAACTGGTTGCCAGCCAATCGCAGGGCACACAGGGACAGACAACTCATTCGCTCATTCACACCTAGGGACAATTTGGACCGGCCAATTCACCTGAAATGCATGTCTTTGGAATGTGGGAGGAAACCGGAGTGCCCGGAGGAAACCCACGCAAGCACGGGGAGAACATACAAACTCCGCACAGAAAGTCTGGAGCTGGATTTGAACCCACGACAGGTTCCCATGACATGAACTGTGCCGCACAAGCGCTAACCACTGCGCCGCCGTGCTGCCCCATTTGGTTACTAATCAGTGCAAAAAGCAGCCAGTTTGATAAGCATTTTTAAATTAACAGCTTCATCTTATTACTATGTTGTTACCAGAATAATTTTTGCAAGTAGTGTTCAATAGACTGAGTCTACCACTACTAAAATAGTTTTGCTAGAAAGTCACAATGACTTAACACTGTTGAGCTATTTTTAGAACAGGTTTGCGGGCACCTCAGCTGTCTTTTAGGGGTCTCCAACATGGTGCCTGTGGGCACCACATTGGAAACGCCTTCTCTATAGGATTGAGGTCTGGACGTTGACCTGGCAATTCAAGCCATTCCGTCTTAGATTTTGCTTTATGACTGCAACAGATTTTTTGGGCTGTATTTGGCTCCATCCATGTTTCCATCAACTGCCTCTGCTGAAGAAAAGCAACATCGAAGCTGCCACCACCATGTTTTACAGTGCAGATTGTGTTTTCAGGGTAATGCTTTGCATTTAGCCCAAAAATTTGAAATTTGGTCTCATCTGACCAGACCACCTTGTTCCATTTATAATTTTGAGTCTGCCATGTGGCTTCATGCAAACGGCAAATAGGTCTTTCATGGAATTCTTTCAGAAAGGGATTTCTTCTTGCCACTCTTCTATTAAGTACAATAGTTGTCTTCTGCATATATAGGCCCACCTCAGCAGTGTATGGCTGCAGGTCATCCAATGTGATCAAGGGCCCTTTTGGTTGCTTCTTTACTAAGTTTAGTCTTCGTTTGCATCCAAGTTTTAGAGGGACGGCCTGGTCTTGATAGGTTTGCAGTGGTTTAATGTTCCCTCCATTTTGATATTCTCGCTCGCACAGTGCTCTGGAAGACGTGCAAGTTTGACAAAATCTCCTTATATCCCATTGCTGCCTGGTGCGTTTTTGGTCTTCCTAATACGGTCTGTTCTCATCTGAACCCATCACAGAGCAGCTGCACTTAAACTGAGACTTAATGACACAGTCGCACTCTGTCATCGTTCGCCATTTAGGTCGATGTTGGACAAATCAGAAGTCAGGGAACTGCTGGAGTCAGTCGGCTGAGCTGAGAGAACAAGGGGCCAATATTTTTTGCTAGGCACTGTAAGTCAATGAGAACTAATAAATAAGTTTATAAGTCATTAATGCTATCAACTACATGCTAACAAATAATGCTAGCTGGTACATGCTAACAACTATCTATCTATCCATCTACCTTGGTCATATCCCTCAAGAGGGGTGACCGACAGCAAGACAAACACATACAATAACAAAGAAAGGAAAAAAGGAAAAAAATAGAAAAAAAAACACACCAAAAAACTTTTGGACCATGGCCAACCCAAATGCCCAAACAGGTTAGGCACTTCGGCACCTAAGTTAGTCATGCTTTCGTCCTTCCAGATGGAACGGGACACAAGAAAGCGGTCACGTCACTCGGATCAGGGTGAGACAACACACTATTTTGTTCAACAGCAGGGCCCTACAGCTTTCACTGGTTTACCCCTGCCGCATCATACAGGTGCCCTGCCCATCCCTTAGAACGCGTCCAAACATCCCACTATCCTTTTACAACACCTCTCCGCTCATTCCTATCACCAACAAGAGCTCTAGCTTCCACTATATTTAGACTTCTTTCCTGCAGTGCACTCATAACACCATCCATCCACGTCAATCGCGGCCTTCCTCTAGGTCTCCATCCATTGACTTCTGCTCTGTAGATCCTCTTCAACAATCGCTCCTTATCCATCCTCTCCATGTGTCCAAACCAACCGAGTACTCTCTTAAATACGACTGAGTACTCTCATGTTATGAAGTCATGCTAAAGGCTTTATGCTAAGAGCTACATGTTAACGAGTCACTCTAACTGCCACAGACTAACGGCTACATGCTAATGACTCATGCTAACGGCTACGTGCCAGTGAATAAATGCTGAGGAGTCATGCTAACAGCTATATGCTTATGGCTACCTGAAAATGAGTCATGGTAATTGCTATATGCCAATGAGTAGATGTTAACGAGTCATACTAACGGCTACATGCAAATGAGTCATAATAACTGCTACATACATTATACGTAGATTTTAACGGTTACATGCTAACGAGTAGATTCCAGAACCCAACCCCTAAATCTCACAATTGCCTCGGGAATTGGAGAGTTAATTTTCTTAGTGACGTTTTTATAAGACTTACCTATGGAAGAAAAAAATTCTTCAGCAGCTGAAAAGCAGGTGAGGATCGACAACCAGTGAAAGATCTCCATGTCTAAATGGACAACAGTTTATTAAGATCATTAGGAAGTACATTACAATTTTTCTCAACACTTATAAGACAGAAACATGCTCGAATACAATCCATAAGATACTATTCTTAGTGTGTATGATTTATTCAAATGAGACAGCTAAACTTGATTTTTTTGTACTAGTAGTAGTGTAGTGTATTGTTTTATTCATTAGTATTTCTCCAGTAGTATTATTTTCAGGATTCTTGTAGTATTTTTGCAGTAGCATTTTGTAGTATTTCCATAGTTAAGAGGCTGAATGATAAACTTGCTTACTATACTAAGATTATATTTTATAAGTCATAGTCTGTCTTGGTGTGAGTAAATAGGTGCCACATTGTGTTTTTAAGATTTTAATCGGTTAATAAGGGGAATTGCATTTATTAATATAGCAGACATTCACGTGTTCCTGTAGTATTTCTGTTGTAGTTTTTTTTACATAGTAGGATTTTTGTAGTATTTTTGGTAGTATTTCAGTAGTAGGATATTTGAAGTATTTCTGTAATTTTCTTGTAGTCTTTCTCCAGAAGTATTTTTGTTGTAATATTGAAGTATTTCTGCAGTCTTTTTTGTATCCTTGAAGTATTTCTGCAGTATTATTATGGTTGTAGGAACTTTGTCATATTTGTGTAACATTTAGTAGTATTAGTGTAGTTATACTTTTGTCGTATTTCTGTAGTCACATTTTTTAAGTATTTTTGTCGTATTCTTGTAGTCTTTCTGCAGTAGTATTTTTATTGTAATATTGAAGTAATTCTGCTGTAGTTTTTTTTACTTAGTAGGATTTTTGTAGTATTTTTATAGTATTTCAGCATCATTTGTTGTATTCTTGATGTATTTCTGCAGTATTGTTTTTTCGTAGGATTTTTGTAGTATTTCTGTAGTAATTTTTAGTATTACGGCATTAGCTCAGGAGGTAGAGCGCTCGTCTTGAGATCAAGGGATCCCAGTTCGAATCCCGGCTCGTCCGTGTTACATGTTGAAGTGTCCTTGGGTAAGACACTGAACCCCTAATACCCCCAATAAGCAGGTTAGTGCCTTACATGGCTGCAAGGCCGCTATTGGGAAATGTGGAGCACATAGTAAAGCGCTTTGGGAAGTCATTGACTTGAAAAGTGCTATATAAATGCAGATCATTTCATTTTATTATTATTGTAGTTGTATTTTTGTCGTGTTTATGTTGTAGTATTTTTGAGTATTTATTGTAGTATTTCTGTAGCACGATTTTTTTTAAGTATTTTTGTAGTACTTTTCCTGTCTTTTGGCAGTAGTGTTTATCTAGTTGTATTTTTGTCATATTTCTGTTGTAGTATTTTTTGGTAATATTTCTGTAGCACGAGTTTGTAAGTATTTTTGTGCTATTCTGGTCTTATTTCGGTAGTAGTATTTTTGTTGTATTCTTGAAGTATTGTTTTTGTTGTAGGATTTTTGTCGTTTTTTTTGGTACTTAGTATTTTTATCATATTACTGCAGTAATTTTTTTTAGTATTCTTGTAGAATTTCTGCGGCATTGGTTTTTGCAGTATTCCCGTGGTAGGACTTTAGTCGTATTATTACCCATTTACTCACAGCACGACAGACTATGTGGAATAAAAACAAAGATATTTCGTGAAAACACGTAGAAGTAAAAAAATATAGCACTTATACGCAGTAGTATATTTAAAAAAAAAACCCTACCCCGTATAAAACTTGTTAAACAGTGTACACAATTTGAAATAGTAAAAATAATAAAACTAAATAAAAAATAAACAGAATATATATGAGAAATACTGTACTCCAATATTAATACAAAAATACTACTATAGAAATAATACCCCAGAAATACAAGAAAAGTACAACTAGAGTAAAGATGCAAAAATACTCAAGCAATACAAAAAAATTGCTACTTCGGAACTACAAAGATTTTACTATGGATATTTTTCAAATATACTTTTACAAATATATCACGGACATACTACTACAGTAATAATTTGATTAAAAAATTCTTCTGTTGAGATATTACAACAGGAACACAAAAATAATACTGCAGCAATTTTAAAGCAAAAATAACAACCAACCTAATACTATAATACCAAAATACTACAAGAGAAATATGACCCCTGAAATACTACTAAAACACAAATACAATAATGATACAAAAATACTAGATATACTACAAAAATATCCCTATGGAAATACTTTTTGAAAACTTCGACATAAATACTACAAAAATACAACTACAGTAATACCACAAAAATACTACAAATATACAGAACTACTTTGAAACTACCATTAAATACTACAATAGTACTCCAAAAACAATAAAAATAGATTACAAAAATACAACTATAAAAATACTAAAAAAAAACATTTCTGAAGAAATACGACTAATATACAACAAAAATACAGCCACAGCAATACTAAAAAAATACAGCTACAGGTATACTAGAAGAATACGATAGATAAACTAAAAATACTTCTGCAAAAATACACAATGAAACTACAGCAATACTACAAATATACAGCTACAGTAATACTAGAAAAAGACTATAGATATGGCACAAAATTACATAAAAATACTAAAACTGCAAAAAATACTACTGGTATTCTACAGAAATAAAACTACATCAATACTACAAAAATACTAATTACAACTACAGTTATATGTCATGAACCGAAACAGGACCCAAATGCGTGACGTTTTAAACAAACCTTTTATTTTACGGGAAATGGGGAGTCATGTACGTTAGGCAGCAGTCTGGCGTGGAAAGATAGGAAGCCAGAGGCCAACGAGAGCAATTCCAATTGCCCGAGCAGATATCGGACAGGACGCGAAAGACAGGATTGATATCAAAACAGGATATCAAGAATAAACAGGACAAACTAGACTGGAACGAAACTGGAAACCAATATTAAAAAGGACAAAATAAACGGGAACAATACCGGACAGGAAATACCAACAGGAAACAGGACACAGTCAAAACCCACGTCTTAAGGGGCAGAGGTTCATTGAGGGACTCACAAAAGGTGAGTGAGAGCACTGAGCTTAAATAGAAGGAAAGCCAATCTGTCAACGAGCCGCAGCTGGCGCAACACGGGCGGGGCCAATTGGGCGCCATGGCAACCGTGACATTATACTAGACAAGTCAGGTCATGTTTATTTGTATCACAAGTCCCAAAGGGCTGTACAGAGTAAAGACTAATGTGTTATAATTTTCGTGTATAGTTATTTAGAATGTGATTTAATCATATACACGTGCATTACATAAAAGCAGGAATGACTACATTATCCAGTATTTCATTACTAATATTTCATATGTGTGATATGGTAATCATTAACATACGAAAATTTCACTACTGTCCGGTCCAAATTGTCCCTAGGTGTTTATAGAATAGAATTTACTTTTATTGTCATTCTTTGTAACCATGCACACAGAACGAAATGTCGATACTCCTGACCCGTACAGTTAAACTGTAACGAGCCGATGCAGCCGCAGCCAAGCAGGGCGCCGCCATTTTAGACCCAACTGCTGTGTTGGGAGTCATTAAGTGACCAAACCCCCCAATTCCAACCCTTAATGCCGAGCGCCAACTCCAAATAGTTGGCCTCCATTGTTTACGGTATATGTGTTACGTGTTTTTCACAAATAATTATTTGAAACAATACACAATTTTGATATCAATACAAGACAGAAATACAAACACTCGAGTTTAGAAATTAAAAATGGACTTTATGAAACTCGACCAATAATAAAACTGGGACGCACCTGAAACGAAGTAACTAATTAAGGTCAAACCAAGAATTTGTGGCTCAACATCCCGTTGGAGTGTTTGTTGGTGTCCTTAAGTCATTTAAATTAAAGGATTTTTTTTTCGTCAGTGAGCTTCGCCTCGCCTTGTTATCCACTTGTTTCTTTTTTCTCTCTTTTTTTCTTTGTGTTTGTCTTTAATGGGATTGGTATTTTCGTCATCTGTTTAACGAGTTAGACTGGTGTTACCTGCCAGAGCAATCACACCTTGGAAGTGCAGCCTCGTTGCGGGCTTATTCTTGTTGCTAAGCAGACGCCACATTGGATGTGGCACTCCAGCGTTTTTTGCTGCACATATTCAATTCAGGGCGTTTTTAAGTTCAGGGCTTTGGTGGTGCTGAGCATGCAGAGCAGGGATGAAAAAAGTAAGGCCCAATCCCACTCCTCTCACCTGGCCCTGAGAACCCTCCAGTGAGGTCCCTCCATAGGGAAGTCCCCTCAAGAGAGAGGAGTGCAAGTGAAGATTGTCACTTAAGAAATTGGACGGCACTTGCAAGGTTCCACCCGAGTCCAGTAGATGGCCGTAATACTAATTGGCTGTAGACCTCGGTGACGTATTGGCCAACATCACATGTAAACAACGTGAGTCTCAACCTGCGATGTGGCAGTTTGAGAGTCCGTGCAATCTTGAAAATGACCGCTACAGCTGTATTATTACCGATCGCCCGACAGCTCATCACCTTTTCCGCGTCTCCTATCAACGGAGGAGAAATGCGCTAAATTGAAGACGGCTTCGGCGCTATGTAGCGACGATTCATCTTTACAATACGCCCACTAATTAAAAAGATGACACAATTGGTCAAATACAGTAAGGGTTAACGTACAACCCACGTTCACATAGTACCCTATGTATGTGTAGACATAAATGACAACCTACTTGTTAGTATCTTAATGCCATTTTATGACATATAGTAGGGGTCTTTAACGAGTGATGTAACGGGACACAAGTGTTACACATTTGTTTTATATATATATATATATATATATATATATATATATATATATATATATATATATTTTTTTTTTTTTTTTTGGGGGGGGGAGGGTTGTTGTTTTACCTAATCTGCAAAATAGATGGTAAATGTCAGTCTCACACGACACCATTTACTTGTTGACATTATGAGTGATTTATCGAACAAGTCTCATCAAAACACGTGAGGTCCCGTGAGACTCTGCCCTAGCACCCTTCTCTGACTTGTGAGACTATGCCATCTAGTACTTGTACTACACTTTTTACAAAACAACATAAAAATCCCAAAATATAACATTTTAACTAGTCAGCAACCCTTGTTGCGCAACACTCTCCCCTTCAAACCTAAATGTCTCCAGACATTTAGTTAAAAAGGCAACTTAACTACACACATTAATAATATAATAATAATTTCCTTTGTATTGTCATTCTTTGTAACAATGTACACAGAACGAAATGCAGCCGCAGCCAACAGAGGGCGCCGCCATTTTTACCAATGTTATAAGTCTTAGGTATGACTCGGCCGAGGCGCGAACCAGCGACCTCCCAGTCTCAAAGCGGGCGCCCCTACCATCTAGGCTACTGAGCCCTCTGAAATCCCACATGGTATTGCTCTAGACAGGCATATGACCTGTAAATTAACATTCTGTACTTCCGACAGTAATATTAATGAATCATGTTGTACCTCTTAACTAGATCACATACATAATGCAGTTCAAATTTCAGTAAACCAGTTATCTTTAAAGATAAATATCCTAGTGTAACAGAACTCCATTTTCGGACGCTTAATTCCATTAGTCTGTTACCATTGTTGTCAGTTTACAGGATACATCCAATAGGTTTCTGATGTAATACCTTTACCTTGTATTCTCAGTACTCAGTGTCTTTGAAAGTAGATCGATTTCTTCAAAGTCTGTCTGAGTGTCTATTTTACATTAAGATCCAGCATATGGCCCAAGGTTGCCACAGTCTCTTGCAGGCTAACGGCGTACTTACACGCAGGTCATCAACTCCAACCTCGACCATCAATGGCTCACCCAGAGTCTCATAGGTTAGCATTTGTGTGCGACGCCGCTCCCTCTGCGGGTAGGCACTCACGACTGGTGATGCAGGCTCATCTTCCTCTGACGTTGGATACTCTAATGATGGCTCTAGAATATGATCAGCAGGCTCTGCAGCATTGTCATCGCTGTCCTCTGCTGGTGTGTGGTCATCTCCAAGCTCTGAAGCGTTGTCATCTCTGTCCTCTGTGGGCATGTGGTCAAAAAGGTGGTGCAGGTTCCTCATGTAGATATTTAATCCCTGGCACGAAAGGCTCTACCTCAGGGTTTAGGTTTCCAGTCCTTTGGCTCTGTTGCGGTTGGGTAGGGAACTGACGCCAACTCACGCTCCTCACTGCTGTCACTGTCAGAGCATTCCAGTTGTTTAACAGTCTTCTGTCCTCTTTTTATCCTCTGTGTGGAGCTTGCTCTTTTCTGTTCTGTGTCTCTTTCAGAATGACTTAGGGGTAAGCTGTCACATGGAAGTAGGAGATTTCTGTGCAACACTCGACATTTACCATCTCCCTCCGGTACCACCTCATAAACAGGACTGTCACTACCTCTTGTTTTCACCACCACATGTACTCGGTCCTCCCAATAGGATCGTAGCTTGCCCGGACCCCCTCTTTCTGACGGATTACGGATAAGCACCCGTCCACCAGGCTCAAGGGTAGCCCCATGAACTCTTTTGTCATAACCAGCTTTACCCCGAGCAGCTTCCTTGGTGGCTGTGCTGGAGGCAATCGCATATACTTGTCTTCCTGGTTTGCCAATCTTCAACGTAAGCTGCATAGCCCTCTTGTCCCTCTGTGGGTGGCCTGTTGAAAACCAGGTCGATTGGCAGGCGGGGTGTGCGGCCATAAAGCGGGTAATAGGGTGAGAATCCGGTAGCCTCGCTGCGTGTGCAGTTGTATGCTTGAATCATCTTGGCCAAAGAACTTTTCCAGTATGCTTTTCCTGTAGCTCTGAGAGTTCGGAGCATTGACAGTAGTGTCCTGTTAAAATGCTCTACTTGTCCGTTGCCTTGTGGATGATAGCAGGTATTATGAGAGACTCTCACACCACTACACCTCTGCACCTGGTCCATCAGTCGGTTCTGGAACTCGCCACCCATGTCATGATGAATGTGTTCAGGAAAACCCCAATGCAGAGCAAAATCATTAAACAACTTGTCAACCACCATCTTGGCACTTTCGTTCTTGGTGGCATAGGCCTGTGCAAAGCGGGTGTAATGATCCATTACGACTAGGATATACTGGTACCCTTGTTTGCATGTCTCTAGGTGGAGGAAATCAACAGACACTATTTCGAAAGGGCGTGTTGATACAATGGGCATGAGAGTGGTGTAAAGTAAGCTATTTTTAAGTTGTGTATTTCTCAGACTCCCCTGCTATGAAATTAACCTGTTTTTCTGTTTTTAATTATACAAGTAACCATCACACACACACACATAGTCACATTTCAAAGATCAGTCTATTTCCACTGTAATCCAATTTCCGTTGTAATGTGACGTGGCACTCATGTGCGACTACATCAATTCACTGCGCATGTGCGACCTTTCAATAAACCACGCCTTCTGATGCGGATGAGCAAGATGGTTCACTACATTTGCGCAGTAGTTTACAACTTAATAAATGTCTCGGCCTGAATATTTTTGCCAGCAAAGAAGTTATATTAATATATAGCTCCGACATCTTGGTGCCGATGACCCGGATGGTGTTTTTTTTTTTTTTGGCCGATTTTCGTGGATTGCATACTAACGCATGGCATGCTTGGAGCAAAAACAAAATGGTGACGATAGCAACATCAGGCTAACAACGAAAGATTTTCTTGAAATCGGCTCAGACAACCTCCATTCGAACCAAGCTGGCATACGTATTCAGGTGAAGTGCATTTATTAATATAAAATTAGGATAATATTAATATTAAGAGAAGCCATTTAAAATTAAACAACGTTAATGATAGCTAGCGGGACAGGGTGCACCAGGGCTGTCGAGCCCGTATAAATCTTAGCTAAGTATATTATCCGTTCACCCAAAAAACTTAGGGGTACTTTAATTTTTTTAACTATGTTAGTAGTTTAAAACGAGATCGGGTGTCCGGTTTGGGTAAATTATGAAAAGAGAGTCCGCTCACAGGCCCAAAAATACACATTCCTGAACAGTTAAGGACTGCGGGGTGGGTAGAGCCCCCTAATTAAAAATAATTAGTCAAAGTTCTACCAAAGGCGACGGAGTCGTCTGAAAAACAGTTAAATTCCGTGGGTGGCGGCGCGCCCTGTGGAAATTGTGTAAAAAAAAAAAAGATCAAAACGCGTGGCTTCAGTAAAAAGGAAAATGTGCACGTTTTAAATTAAACAATTTTAATTAGAAATCCGTTTGTCTGGGCCCTGTGTGTCTTAATTGTTTTGTGAATTGTTTGTCAAACTTTCCAATAAAACTTTTTCTTCCCGTCTGTGTATTTTGTGTCGCGCATGCGCTTTGAGAAAAGGGAAAAAAAACCTGGCTCATATAAAGTACTCTTAAAGTGATACGAAAAACCTTTACAAATAGCGGAGATTGTTTAAAAAAGTGATTTTTTAAGAGGAACTGACTTTTTGAGAAATTAGGGTTCAACAAGGATAATGCGCAACATAGGTACCGCGGGCCAGAGAAGGCCCTGAAGATTTTTTTCTTGGTCCCCAATTTTTTTTTGTTTTTTTAATTGAAAATCGATAGATTAAGGAGTGAGAAGTTTAGGAAAAAAAGAGTAAGTGATTTTAGATGCGTTAAATCAAGATAATGCCAGAATAAAACCGAAAAAGATAAAATGTTCCTGTTTTCAGTTCAAAATTGGAAAATTAAGGACTGGAAAGACAAGGAAAAATCTATTTGAGTGAATTAGAATAGATTAATTTGAGATAAAGGCATTTTTATACAAAAATATTGAAAAATCATAAATAAATACTTTCGTCTAAAAAATTATGGAATGAAAATGTATCGATTGAAATAAAAATAAGTAAGATAACTTGTTGCAGATCAAGATACGTCATTTTCACATTAAATAGGTGAAGCTAAAATAGTAGATTTAATTGTTTTGAAGGAAAAATTAAAATTTTGTGAGATGATAAAACGTCATTTTCGCATTATACTGGTGAGCTAAAGAGCCAGTGTGAGGGAGTGCGTAAGGAACAGAAAGAAAAAATTAAGGAAAAAAAGAGACAAAGAGCATCCAAGAAAAAAAGAAAGAGAAATGTAAAGGGGAAAGTTAATTAAATTAAAAAAAAAAAAAATAATTTGTTGAAAATTGGGTAAGACACTGAACCCCTAATACCCCCAATAAGCAGGTTAGCACCTTACATGGCTGCACGGCTGCTATTGGGAAATGTGAAGTACACGATAAAGAGCTTTGGGGAAGTCTTGACTTAAAAAGCTACATAAATGCAGATCATTTCATTTTAAATCTAGCTGATTTAAAATGAATGGGTAGGTATGAAACACAACACAACACATTATATAGTACTTTTGGAGGTCTTCATTGACTTGAAAAGCACTCTATAAATACAGACCATTTTTACCATTTATAACAGTACTTTTATAAAAAATAAAAGAAAATTATTGCAAGGTTGAATATCTAAGATAGAGGTACAGAAGATAAGAGGTGAGTAAGTCAATATCAATTTTGAAGGTAATCAAGTTATTAACAGGATCACAGAAGATAGAAGAACCAGGAAATGGAACGAAGAGGAAGGTATTAAATGAGCTACTAAGGTGAGTAAAATAACAAAAGATAGTAATAGGTGAAAAACAAGAAAATGTTTTATGGGTTTGTATTCGGCCGGTATGAACCATAACATGATATATATATATACTGGACTGTCTCAGAAAATTAGAATATTGGGATAAAGTTCTTTATTTTCTGTAATGCAATTAAAAAACAAAAATGTCATACATTCTGGAATCATTACACATCAACTGAACTATTTCAAGCCTTTTATTATTTGAATATTGCTGATTTTGGCTTACAGCTGAAAAAAACTCAAAAATCCTATCTCAAAATATTAGAATACTTCCTCAGACCAAGTAAAAAAATAATTTTATAACAGCAAAACTAAATCAAACATTTGAAAATGTCCATTGATGCACTCAGTTCTTGGTTGGGAATCCTTTTGCACGGATTACTGCATCAATCCGGCGTGGCATGGAGGCAATCAGCCTGTGGCATTGCTGAGGTGTTATTGATGCCCAGGATGCTTCGATAGCGGCCTTCAGCTCATTTGCATTTGTAGGTCTGGTGTCTTTCATCTTCTTCTTAACTATACCCCACAAATTCTCAATGGGGTTCAGGTCAGGGGAATTAGCAGGCCAATCAAGGACAGTGATGCCATGGTCAGTGCACCAGTTACTGGTGGTTTTGGCACTGTGGGCAGGTGCCAGATCATGCTGGAAAATGAAATACTCATCTCCATAGAGCTTTTCAGCAGATGGAAGCATGTAGTGCTCTAAAATCTCTTGGTACACAGTTGCATTTACTCTGGACTTGATGAAACACAGTGGACCAACACCAGCAGCTGACATGGCTCCCCAAACCATTGCTGACTGTGGGAAATTCACACTGGATTTCAAGCAACTTGGATTTTGCTCTTCTCCAGCCTTTCTCCAGACTCTGGCGCCTTGACTTCCAAATGAAATGCAAAACTTGCTTTCGTCTGAAAAGAGGACTTTGGACCACTCTGCAACTGTCCAGTGCTTCTTCTCCATAGCCCAAGTCAGACGCTTCTTCCGTTGTCTTGAGTTCAGAAGTGGGAATACGGCTATTGTAGCCCATTTCCCGGACACGTCTGTGAACTGTGGCTTTTGATACCTGGACTCCAGCTTCACCCCACTGTCTTTGAAGCTCCCTCAAATTCTGGAAGCGGCTCTTCTTCAGAGTTTTGTTAAGGCTGCGGTCATCTCTCTTGGTTGTGCAGCGTTTCCGGCCACATTTTTCCCTTCCAACAGACTTTTTGTGGATATGCTTTGAAACTGCACTCGGTGAACAGCCTGCTCTTTGAGAAATTTCTTTTTGTGTCTTACCCTCCTGATGGAGGGTATCAATGATGGTCCTCTGGACAGCAGTCAGATCAGCAGTGATTTAGTTTACTGAACCAAGCTGAGTGTTTTTAAGGCTCAGGAAACCCTCGCAAGGTGTTTCGAGTTAATTAGATGATTCAGGTGATTAGTTGAATAGCCTACTTGTATACTTTTTCATGATATTCTAATATTTTGAGATAGGATTTTTGAGTTTTCTTAAGCTGTAAGCCAAATTCAGCAATATTAAAATCATAAAAGGCTTGAAATAGTTCAGTTGATGTGTAATGAATCCAGAATGTATGACATTTTTGTTTTTTTAATTGCATTACAGAAAATAAAGAACTTTATCACAATATTCTAATTTTCTGAGACAGTCCAGTATATATATATATATATATATATATATATATATATATATATATATATATATATATATATATATATATATATATATATATATATATATATATATATATACATACAGTGGAACCTCGGTTCTCGACCATAATCCGTTCCAGAACCCTGTTCGAAAACCGATTTGTTCTATCACCGAAATCATTTTTCCCATTAAAAAATAATGTAAATTGTTTAAATCCGTTCCAACACCCTGAATGTTTACCTTGAATGTTTAACGTAAACTTAAAACTAACCCAGGCTAATCATACGTGTTATCGGAATCTTCCGTACAAAAGATTACGCTAACATGAACGTGTAAAAATAAACAAATCAGGGTGTTTACAAGTCATTTAACACCCGGGTCTCCATAACAAGTGGTGAGCGGTTCATTGGAAAGGGGGCTCCGTTCCAACACCCTCAATGTTGGGCTCCGTTCCAACACCCTGAATGTTTACTGAATGTTTTACGTAAACTTAAAGCTGACCCAGGCTAATCGTACGTTCGCGTTATCGTAATCTTCCGTACGAAAGATTACGCTAACATGAACGTGTAAAAATAAAAAAATCTGGTCGTTTACAAGTCATTTAGCACCTGGGTCTCCACAACAAGTGGTGAGCGGTGCATTGGAAAGGGGGCTCCGTTCCAACACCCTCAATGTTGGGCTCCGTTCCAATATCCTGAATCTTTACTGAATGTTTAACGTAAACTTAAAGCTAACCCAGGCTAATTATACGTTCGTGTTATCGTAATCTTCCGTACGAAAGATTACGCTAACATGAACGTGTAAGAAATAAAGGATAAAGAAAAGAATTATGAATAGGATTTCTTACCTTTGTAATGGTCAGCAGAAGGCGCAGGCAAGCTCAGCAATAGTTGTACGCACTACTTTTCTTTTTTTTTTTTTTTATGGGCCCCCAAGATTTAGTGTTATCGAGGTTGAGGTTGTAAATCGGTGACAAAAATATAGTAGAAATCTATATATTCATTCAGTTTTAATCATCAAATTATTAATTCATTTTCTGCATCAAATTGTTGTTGGTAATGTACCGATCAGGGGGATGGCCACAGCCCTGTCTTTTTTCACTTTCTCCGTTTATACTTCCTACTTTCCTTAACTTCTTTATACAACATAATACGTAATATCAATCATCAAAGTAAGTGAGCCGTTTGAGAGCCGGCTACCTTTAATGAGTTGCGCCAAAAAAATAGCCGGTTCTCTAAAAAAAAGACGGACTTAACTTCCACTCGACGACAAACACCACAACAATGACGTAATCTCGAAGCGACGAGATCTCGTTAGCCAAGATCGGCGTGCAGAAAAATAAAAACTTGAACCGCGAGACTAAAACAACGATGAAAAGATTGGAGTGCAGTGAATCTTTGTTAAAGGGTAATTAAGTAATAATGACAATTTTGTGGCAATAAGTTGTGTCTTGGGGACACACGTTGATTTGAGACTATTCGTCCCTAGCAAAATTGATGCATCTAGGACTCAGGGACGTGGGCAAACGAGAATACTAAGTGTATAATACAAGGTAATTATACGGAATAGTTTAAAAATGAAAAAAATATGTAAATAACAAGACTGATCATTTCTCGTTGGACATGCAAATAGCAAAAGGGTAAAAACTCTAAGACGTGTAGTTTTGCTCCTAAAAATAAAGCAAAGACGAATAAAGCAAAGACAACGACTGGGAACTTCCATAATTCTAGTGTCCATTTTCTCATTCGTTCGTAAATGGACCAGTTCGAGAGAGGTGTAGTGCGAAAATATGTTATTTCCTTAGTTTTTACCCATATTCAATAACAGATTACGCTCAATAGAATATTGCACACAAAAGAGTAGGTTATATAAATCTTTTCAAATAATAGAAATTTTGAAATAAGTTTGAAAATAACGACATATTAACACAGAAAGAAAATTTGAGACTAGAAATCATCAATAACGTAGCTGAAGCTATTTCAGTCACTGAATGAAATGTGTTTTCTTTTTAAAAGGAGGAAAAAAGGACACACAAGTATTAATAGTCAGGCCAAGTCATGTTTATTTGTATAGCCTCAATCACAAAGGATCTCAAAGGGCTGCACAAAAAAAAGACTATTGCACAGAACAAAGACTATTGCACAGAACAAAGATTATGATAATAAAATAATATGCGAGTCAACAAGATAATTCATAAGTGACAGGTATGCATTGTTTTATATTGAATCAATAAGAAAAGATTGATTATGATTATAGAGAGAGGAAATGACAATTAAAAAATGTTGACATTGAGTTATATATATAAAATATATATACACTATTTTATTTCACTTGTATTCATAAAATTAGAACTGATTTTTTGACTCAGTTGGGGAGAGGTTTTTAAGAGGCTGGTAAATTCTAACTTCAGAACGAAACACGTGAAACGTTTTTGGTCATACTTCAGTATAATAAGGGTTAAAATCTTACACTAGTTTTGTCCGCAGTTGATGAAAAATTGTCTTCTGAATAAGCTCTCCATATGATTGTTTTTTGAAATTCAAATTATGAAGTTTTGGACGGATAGAAAAATATTACACAAAAAGAATATGCTATAATATAAAACAATTCAAATGTTTATCAAATAGCTTTACAATAATCAATTAGAATGACCATACACCGTTAGATTATTGCCCACATTGAAAACATTTTTGGATGGCATTTTTCATTTTGGCGGAGTCATTCACCTTGAGCGTGAATTACCTGCCTTCTTTGTAAAATACTGTTATTTCAAACAAATTTACTTACTGAAAAGATAATGCATCGGTTATAATTTTTACAAAAAGCTAAACAAAGAGTGTATCATAACAGTAAAAGTGTTTTATTTGGCTAAGTTGATGATTTAACGATCTACCCTGGTCATCTGCCTCGAGAGGGATGGCCAACAGCAAGATAACACATATAAAAATCAAGAAAAGAAAATAATAAGGAGGGAAAATAGAAAAATACACACAGAATTTTTGGACAATGACCAATCCACAAACAAGAAAATACAATGTCACTCAAATCAGGGTGAGTGATTCTGATAATGATAATAGTTAAACAAATTCAGGGACTGAAATTAATAAAAATCGAAATTTGAGATTTAGAGCTAACAATTTTGAAAAATAAATGTTTCATTTAAAGTCTTGTGATAAAGTGTTCAGAATGTATACGGCAACTTATAGCGGGGATTTTTCCTTCCACTTATTTTAGATATAAAGATAATTTAAGAAAATATACAAATCTATATAAATAAACGAATTAGTTGTTTTTCAGGTTAAATTGAGCCATAGGAAATGTCTCAACAGGGGGGAATAAACATCTTATTAGGATAACCCAATTAAAAACATTTTTTTAGGTCTCTATCTATCTCTCTATCCCTCTCTCTTTTTCTCTACCTCTATTTATCTCGATTTATCTCTGTTTCTCTCGTCCACACAGGAGACAGTGAAGTTTAAATCTGACAAATCAGCAACCCACCTATGACCTATGGCATTAAGCTTAGCTGTTGAGAGGACATAGGTAAGGGGGTTGTTATGTGTATATACTGTGAAATGAAGAGCATAATAACAATAGTCGCGGAAACGCTATTTTTGCCTATTATTTAAATAAATAGGTTTAATGTGTTTTTTTTTCAACACTAGGAGGTGCTAAATAATACAAAGTCCCTTTAAAAATATATATCTGGATTAACTTCCCCTTGGAGATGTTTTAGGCAACATTTCAGATTCTTTAAAAAAATATATATATATAGCTTAACTCCATGTTTTTGGTATCTCTGTAACACACATCTAATGTGGTTGACATGGTCCTCGAACTGTGAACGAGATTATCATCAAGGTGTGATTGACATATGATATCCCTCAGACCCACAAGGCACTCTTCCATGTTACGCTGAAACTCAGCGGGGGCTGAACTCAAACCAAAGAGGATTCTGGTCCACTGATAAAGGCCCCAGGGCGTTATGATGGCAGTAATGTGTTTACTTTCCTCACTCAGGAACCCCTGGTGGTAGGCCTTCCCCTGATCCAAGACTGAGAACCAAGAGCTGCCTGTGAGCGAGTCTAGCAATATCTTGGATTCGAGGGATTGGATGACAATCAGGGATCAATTTTCTGTTCAGCTCCCTATAATCACAGCAAAGTCTCAATGTCCCATCTTTCTTCCTCTCACACACACCACTGGTGATGCGTATGGAGATCTTGACTGGACAATCCAACCACGGTTCAGCAAGTCCTGAAGATATTCTTTGACTTCATTATGTAGTGGTTTGGGGACTGACATGTACATTCTCTTTACTGGAGTAGGGTCCTGAAGACTAATGTGAAGTTTCAGGGACGGGATACATCCTATGTCATCTTCATCAAAGGCAAACTCATGACACTCCTCTCAGTAATTGCTTCACTGTGTCCCTCTGGTCATCAGTTAGGTGGGAATGTTCAACTGGAGGATCCCACTAACTTGGTTTTGGTGTTTTTGGTTGGTGTACAGTGGGGTCCTTTTGCTGTTCACTTGCCTGTTTGGTGTCACTCTGTTTACACTTCTCTCTCTCTCCATCTCCTTTGGTGATGCCACTCTTTAACTGTTCCATTCTCACTGGATAGGCAGTCTTGACTATCTGGAGGTGACCCAGGACTGTGCTTTTATTTAAGGTCAGGGTCTGCTTGCTGACATTCGCAATGGGGATCGGCACATACATTGACCTGTCAGTGGGTATAGTGACTAACCCCTCTTCAATGATGACCCTCTCGGGTAGGGCGGGTTCTTTACCAGGCACAAGTAGAAGGTTTTGACCTCGAAATTGTGCTCCACTACTAGCTTTCACATATACAACACTGACCTGTCCAGCTGCAAGATGAATCTTCTTCTTCGCCATATGCACACTTCCCACTTCTTCCTGAATCTCTTGGGACTGAACAAGTCTGAGCATTGACTTTGTCGATTTAAAAGTTACTGAAAATTCTTTGCTCACTTGGAGAAAAGTTTCTGACCTTGTCTCCGACTCTGTACACTCCAAAACCATTTTTTTCATTTCCAACAACTCTGCTCTGAGCCCTTCCATGAGGTGACTAGTTCTGGTATCTTGACCTGTGCTGTGTCCCTTACCTTGCTTAATTTTGGCTCTTAGCTCAGCTGTGTTTGTTGGATCTCTGTGATCTTCTGGTGAAGGTTAATGGGCATGAGCTGACACCTCTGTTTGAATTTCACTCAATTTAGGAAGCTTGTTCATGACTGTTTTCTTCAGTTTTTGCTGTCGTTCCTGCTCCAGGTTTGCTGGCTCATTTATTCGCTCGATCAATTCTTCATCTGTCACACTGAGACTTTTAAGGTACGGCCTAATCTGGAATTTTACAGCATCACTATACAGGCCCGTTTCAACAGAGCGGAGGAATTTTCTCTGAATTGGTTCAGGACTAAACTGCTCACCCTCAACTTCATTACTTAAGCTCCACATTACCTTCTCCTTCAGTTCAATCGATCAGAACAGGAACGTTTGGGCTGATTCCTTTGGGTCTTGTGTAATGTTTATTAGCCGGTGTAACAAGTCTGAGGATGAGTCGACCTTGTAGTGACCTTTAATAATAGTTTTAAGATTGCGCAGGGTCAGGTCTCTTTTTAGCTCTCGCATGTCCCTCAGATGTAGGCCGGGGGTCACTGCACGTGTGACGGCTTCGATGATCTCTCCTTCTGAGTGACCCTTACGTTGTCCAGTGTCTATTTGGTTGATTAGGCTGGTGTAGGAGATTTTCTTTCTTGTGTAGGCTGGTGTAGGAGAAATTCTCGTTTGAGAGTCACTTCAGGCAGTTTCATTGAATGTGGTGGCATCATGACTGTCTTTGTTTCCACCGCTGGTTCTCTGATCTTTTGTCCTCCTTCAGAGACAGCAATCTCCTCTTCAAGCAGTCGACGGGCTTCCTTCTGTTCCTCTTGCAGCTTGAGATATCTCTCTTTCTAGACATCTAATTCACTTGGCTTATCAGGTACAACCTCTGACTCACTTGATTCTTCCTTTTTCAGGTTCTTCATCTATGACAGGACATACTGCAAATACTGCTGAAATGCTGAGCAACTCTCCCCTTCCTCGACTTCGTCCAGCGTCTCCTCAGCCAGTCTGATGAAGGCATGACGAGCTTCCTTCTCGAACCCTCCTAATGGCTCTGAGCACTTTAGCTGTTGACATGTAGAGATGAGCTTGGTTTTGTCCAACTTCAGCAGTTCTCTGCTTACTTCGTCCCGTAATTGTTCCTTTTTTTTCCTTTTTAAAAATAGTGTTGATCCAGATTTGTCTCTTTTTCCGGTGAATTAATGGCTTGATCACCTCCTGGCTGGCTCGCCAAAATATGTAACGGGACATAGATGCATGGTCTAGCTCCAGCTGGTGTTACACTTTTGTTTTATATATATATATATATATATATATATATATATATATATATATATATATATATATATATAAACGCGGTGTACTTGTCCCACCAAAGATCCACATTCACGCTGGACTGGATGATGAGGTTTTTATTACAGTTACTGCATCTGCAGATGAAATGAGTCACAACATTAACTTTTCTGCTGGCTTTGATCTCTTTGATCTCGTTAGCAGCTCTCTCTGTAGACTGCCCAACAAAGCATATCAAAGAGCTTTCTTTTCAATTTACATAAAATACATTTTAGAATATCGCAATACATTTTTACATCCATTTCAATAAGATACTTTTAACAAGAGATCGCATTGTGGATTTTTAACGTTTACTATGAATTCAACATATTTTTCTTTAGTCTGAATTTTAACCAACATCATCCTTTTTAATATATATGAGAAAATAGAAATAAGAAAAATAATGAGTATAAAAACGGCTACAATTTACTTGCATATGAAATGAGTCACAACATTAGCTTTTCTGCTGGCTTTGATCTCTTTGATCTCCACAAGGGGAATTAACATTTTAGTAAAACAGAAACAAAACAAAAATAAATCCAAACAGCTTGACAACATCAATCACATTACTGTGCATGTTGAGAGATTTGTCAGATGTGGTTATAATGTTTAAAATTAACGTATTTTGTGGAGCACCAAAAGAAGTGTCTTACCGTTAGCAGCTCTCTCTGTAGACTGCCAACCAAACCCCACCCCATACCAGCAGGTGGCACTGTTGGACTCATCATTGCAGGACACTTACCAAAAACTATGCACATATTTCAGCAGGAATTTCAATAAAACAAATGTTATTATTTCACCCGTTACATATATCTCATCTCATCTCATCAGCCGTACCGCTTATCCTCATTAGGGTCGCGGCGGGGCTGGAGCCCATCCCAGCCATCTCCGGGCAGTGGGCAGGGGACACCCTAAACTGGTTGCCAGCCAATCGAAGGGCACACAGGGACAGACAACTCATTCGCTCATTCACACCTAGGGACAATTTGGACCGGCCAATTCACCTGAAATGCATGTTTTTGGAATGTGGGAGGAAACCGGAGTGCCCGGAGGAAACCCACGCAAGCACAGGGAGAACATACAAACTCCGCACAGGGAGTCTGGAGCTGGATTTGAACCCACGACAGGTTCCCATGACATGAACTGTGCCGCACAAGCGCTAACCACTGCGCCGCCGTGCTGCTCCCGTTACATATATATATATATATATATATATATATATATATATATAAACAATTTATTTATTTATTTATTTTTCTTGGTTGTTGTTGTTTTACCTAATCTTCAAAATAGATGGTAAATGTCAGTCTCACACGACACCATTTACTTGTTAATATTAAGAGTGATTTATTGAACAAGTCTCATTAAATCACGTGAGGTCCCGTGAGACTTGGCCCAAGCACCCTTCTCTGACCTGTGAGACGATGACATTTTGTGGTGATATAGTGGTACTTCACTTTTTCTGCTTTATAAAACAACATAAAAATCCCAAAATATTATTAATATAGTCAGCAACCCTTGTTGAGCCACAGTGACATGATGAAAAGTAAACAAACACAAGAACAGTCCACCTGACCCTTAAGCTGACATCATATCGTCACCAAACTTCCCTGAGTTGGCATTGGATATAAATAAAGGTCATTTCTACATTTATTCATGATGCATACATCACAGTAAAAGCTTTCTTTTTCTTTTCTATGCCCACATTTATGTCTAAATTGTTTATCTTATCGATTGTGTTCCAGAGTGGCCTTCCCATAAACGTGGAAAGGTTGGACAGGAATGTTCCCATCCTGTGCTTATGGTTCGATGTGGAGTCAGAACTCATTCAGGACTTCAGGTTGAGCAAGAAGGCCATGTGGGCCCCGCAAGAGCTGCTGAAGAGGTAACAGGGCCATGGCTGCAGGTCCTGATCTACGTGTACTGTCTGGCCCACGGTCTGTCCTACCGTGTGGTGTCACGGGTGTTCAATGTTCACAGGTCCACCGTACACAGAATTGTCCACAGTTAATATGGAATTAATTGCCCAAAAGCCATGTTTCAGGCTCTGGAAGTCAGACCCACATTTCCATCCTGTGCTTTTCTGCATTGTTTGAACTATTAGTTCAAGACATACTGTGTGTGAACTCTGTGATTATTGGACAGAAAACAACTACAAATCAATCTGAGTTAAATAATAAATTACTTTCAGAAAAACAAACTCACATTGGTGCAAAATGCATCAGAGTAAATTAATAATGTGTCGCAAAATGTAACAAAAATATATCAATACGTCCATAAAACTGTAAAACACAAACTGGAACTTCATTGAGTTCTCGATAAAATAAAATATTTTCCTTTTATAAAACAAAGGGAAACATTGCAGAGATGTCACTGTTCTGGCAATTAGTCCAGGAGCTTCTCAAAAAGGATCAGGAACCGCTCAGTTTTGGGCTCAGTTTTGGCCTCAGTTTTGGCCTCAGTTTCTTCTGTCCTTTTCTGCACTCTCGCATACTCCGCTTTCAAAAAGTCAAGGGAGTGTATCGTGCTTCCTTTTATTTCTGGGTGATATTGGGTTTGGTGCCAGAGTGAAAGATGCCGAAGACGTGCCCGGTGGTGTGGTCGCTGTGATGGTGGCCAGCTCTTCCACGGGACATTCTCCATTGGCCTTTAGGTTGGGTGGAAAAAAACAAGAATAATTATTTAATGCCGGTGTATTGTACAAAAAAAAAAACGTGTATAGAGTGCTGTACATAAAGCAAACGTTACTGCTGGGTTCAGTTCCTGCTCATCTCAACTTACCATTGTTTCTGGATAATTATTTGATAGTGAATAGATACACAAAACTGACATATTATTCTTGTGGCTGTAAGAGCCTTCTATTGGGCAGCATCACATATGCTTTAGAATTGTCTCCACATTTGGAGAAGGTAATTAGTTTATTTAATATGTGTTTACAGAGAAGGCAGTGGACTATGTGATAGTTATTTGTTTCAACTGTATTTCCACATGAAATTTGGAGACATTACTCATGATGCATGATGAAAACTAATGCATTCTGATCTCACATGAAATAATCATATTGTAAATAAAACACGACACCAGAAATTGTGTGCAGTAAACAAGCGCATCTATCCAGAACGCTATTGTGACTATGCTGCTTTAGCGACTGGCCATGTAGATGTAAAAGCACGACTCGTTTAAGATACAAACAGGGAAAGGCTGTACTGTGATTTTCTGCAGTTATCCAACTACGGCTTGGAGTGTGAAGAGTATTTTGCGGCTCCCTCGGTAGATTTGTGCACTGTGTAAAGTAGCGATTTTGCAATGTTGATGTTTTAACGTGAAAATACGATTTTCTATTGCATTTACGTCTAACTATGATATGTCAATATGTTTCGTTGCAAATACAAGCGTAGTTGTGGATAACTACTTACATTTGTGCGGTTCCTTTCCAGCCATGTTTGTTGATAGAGAATTCGCAAAGCCTTCTGGGTAGTCACTTCGCTCCAAGTCAGGTACCGACCTCCCTTCATCTGAAGTGGTTATTTCATGGGTTGAGGGCACTTCTCCCTCGGTCTTGAGAGTTTTGGGACACATCCCATTTTCACGTGAACGCGCAAAACCGGGTGACTAGGGCAAATAGCGAGTGAAAGTGAGAAGAATGGGGTCAGTATAGATCAGGGATCGGCAACCTATGACACGCGTGCCAGCAGTGGCACGCGAGGGGTTAATCAGTGGCACGCAAGCGCACGGCAAAAATAATACAAACTAGACAATTCCCGCGGCAATTGTAAGAGTTGTGATTGATCTGGCAGATGTTGATAGTGAACCAGAAGCGTTGAGTTGTTAGCATTTTGAGTTAGCGTAAAGTTTTTAACTCAGAGAGATGTATTTGTAATTTTTAACCTGGTTGCAGTTAGCATTTAGCCGTTAGCATCACTTTTTAATATGTATCCATTAACAAAACTCATCAACATGAGGCCATTAGCATAATTTGTAAATATAAAGTCGTTAAAATATTGCCATTACCAAAAATGTTTTGCATGAGGAAGTTAGCATTTAGCCGTTAGCATCACTTTTTAGCATCCAAACATTGGCATAACTCATTAACATGAGGCCATTAGCATAATTTGTAAATGTGAAGTCATTAATATATTGCCATTTCAGAATTTTTTTAGCATTAAAAAGTTAGCATTTAGCCGTTAGCATCACTTTTTAGCATGTACCCATTAGCATAACTCATCAACATGAGTCCATTAGCATAATTTATAAATATGAAGTCGTAACAATATTGCCATTATCAAAATTATTTAGCATGAAAAAGTTAGTATTTAGCCGTTAGCATCACTTTTTAGCATGTACTCATTAGCATAACTCATCAACATGAATCCATTAGCATAATTTGTAAATATAGATAGATAGATAGATAGATAGATAGATAGATAGATAGATAGATAGATAGATAGATAGATAGATACTTTATTCATCCCCTAAGGGAAATTCACATTTCCAGCAGCATCCCTGAGCTGAGAACAGTACAATAATAAAGCCAAAAGAATACAATATACAAATACCCAGTGTGACGTGCAAATGCCCACTGTAGCGTGTTATATAGAGTAACTAAATAGTGCTACACAGAATACATATTGCACTAAGATTCGGTAATATCCAATGTAGGTGGTGTGGTTTAATGTGGGCCTTAACTCTGCCGGGTGGAGTTAAAGAGCCTCATGGCATGAGGAAGAAAAGATCTTTTCAGTCTGTCCGTAGTACAAGACAGTGACAGCAGTCTGTCGCTGAAACTGCTCTTCTGTCTGGAGATAATGCTGTGTAGTGGATGCGATGGATTGTCCATGATTGACCTCAGCTTTTTCAGTGCTCGTCTCTCAGCTACTGTTGTTAGGCTGTCCAGCTCTTTGCCCACAACAGAGCTCGCTTTCCTAGCCAGTTTATTGAGACGAGAGGCATCCTTCTTCTTGACGCTGCCTCCTCAACACGCTGCCGCATAGAAGAGGGCGCTTGCCACTACTGTCTCATAGAATATTTTCAGGAGCTTTTTGCAGATGTTGAAGGAGGCCAGCCTTCTGAGGAAGTAAAGTCGGCTTTGCCCTTTCCTACATAGAGCTTCTGTGTTGGCAGTCCAGTCCAGTTTGTTGTCCAGCTGCACACCCAGGTATTTGTAGGTCTGGACAAATTCTACACATTCTCACATGGTTACAGGAACCGGGTGAGTTCTGGTTCTCCTGAAGTCCACCAACATCTCTCTGGTCTTGGTGGTGTTTAGGTGCAGGTGGTTTGCGTCGCTCCATCGGACAAAGTCCTGAATCAATTTCCTGTACTCCTCCAATATGAAGTCGTTATAATATTTCCATTACCAAAATATCTTAGCATAAAGAAGTTAGCATCACATTTTAGTATGTACCCATTAGCATAACTCATTGACATGATCCATTAGCATAATTTGTAAATATGAAGTTGTTACAATATAGCCATTTACAAAATTTTTTGGGCATGAAGAAGTTAGCATTGCCCACAGTGTTCACAGCTAGCTTGCGCTAATATTCGTCACCAATAGTTTCTAGAGCTAGCATGAGTAAGCATAGCTTGAACCTCTCATCGCTAATACTTAGCCAGCCCAACCCCTTGCTAGCGGCACGCATAGCTGTTAGCATCCTCTCGCTAGCATCTACTCTTTGGAATTTACCATTTACCCATGGTTAAAGTTAATGTGGGTCGGGCCCCCTCAAGCCACCCTGGACAGTCCCTGCTTAGTTCCTACTAACCTCTGAAAAAGCCCTCGTTTCCATGACTACCAATAGAAATGAATGGGCCCATGTATTCCGTAAGGGAGATTCTCAAAAACCATTATTCCGGAATGGGACTTTTTTTGGTCTCCGGGGCCCCGCAAGGGGTCCCGGTGACTCGTATCGCTTATCCATCTTGTCGCACTAGAGTCCTGATTGGGCCGGAATTTTTGGTATATGGATCGTTGGGATACTCCAAAAGCTCTGGGAGGAGTTCCCCACGGAATTTTTGGGGGAAGAAGATAGATATAATAATAATATCTCGGGGGATTATAATAGTTACAGCACTTGGCAATGTAGTTGTGCCTTGCTGAAGCAATCACAACTAATAATAATATTATTTAATAAGATCTCGGGGATTATAATAGTTGTGCCTGCATTGCTCACTGCATAGCAAAGCACGGAAAACCATTTTATATCTGCGACCAAATCAGCTGTTATATCTGTTGCACTTATTTTCAAGTAGACCTCTGCCTTGCTGCTGTTATTTCAAGTTTTGATATTTTCTGCAATAAGATTTAATTGATGAACGGTATGGTAGCTGTCCATATCACGTTTTTTTTAAATTGTAGTTCATTGTTGATGAAGAATGGTTGATTGTGGTTAATTCTTGTTGTAAAAAGTTTTTGTCATGGATGACTACAGTCAACTACACTTATAGTCATGAACCAGAACAGGATCAAGACCCAAATGTGTGACGTTTCTTACACAAGCCGTTTATTTTACGGGAAATGCACGTTAGGCAGCAGTCTGGCGTGGAAAGATAGGAAGCCAGAGCAGTGAAGTATTTGTGTTGTAGACACACAGTGACCATAGGGACAAAGTTGGCACCAAAAAAGTTAAACGCTCTTGGGCGCCCCCTAGTGTTCTCTGGGCTGTAAGCAGACGGTTAGCTCGCTTATGCCTTAGACCTACGGTCTCTGGGTGTTAAGAATACTAACAAAAGTAAAATGGGCATAGGGTAATGAAACAAAATCCAATACAAAACAATATATGGTAAATCTTTCGTTCAACAAAATCAAAATTAACACATTTGAATTTGTTTGAATAATGTTATAAAGACTTATACAAGGGGTCCAAAAAGTAATACATTATTAGATTTTCTATAAAAGATTTGTTCTGATTATTATGAAGTCATTCCCAATAATAAAAATGCTCACACATCATTATTCATTTAATCATAAAAGAGCACATCTGTGCTTTTAATTTGAGCATCGGGGGGAAAAAAGCAGTTAATTAGCTAGTCGCTTAATGATGCTGTTAACTAAGTCTGAATTTCCATCCCTTCTGAACAGAAATATGCCAGTACTGCTATCACACTCTGATTACAATTGAACCCAATTTGGCTTATTGATCTCACCTTTTTTGATCGTTATATTATAACACAATATCCCTTTAAGTGTTTTAATCTGATGATCATATAATTTAAAAAAAAAGTAAAGAAAATGTTAATGGTTTCTTTAAAGCCGGGGTGCATAGTTGGAGGTGTCCTTAGAAAGTTTAAAATTAAACATTTTCTCCATTAAGTATCTGTTATAAATGTCCAACCGAGTTCATTTATATATATCTCCTCTCATCTCATTAGCTGCACCGCTTATCCTCAGTAGGGTCGCGGGGGTGCTGGAGCCCATCCCAGCAATCATCGGGCAGTGGGTAGGGGACACCCTGAACTGGTTGCCAGCCAATCGCAGAGCACACAGGGACAGACAACTCGCTCGCTCATTCACACCTAGGGACAATTTGGACCGGCCAATCCACCTGAAATGCATGTCTTTGGAATGTGGGAGGAAACCGGAGTGCCCGGAGGAAACCCACACAAGCACGGGGAGAACATACAAACTCCGCACAGGAAGTCCGGTAGCTAGAATTGAACCCACACAGGAGGTTCCCAAACCTTAGAACTGTGCCGCACAAGCGCACATATACATATATGTAGATAGGGCAGAACGGCAGCACGGCGGCGCAGTGGTTAGCGCTTGTGCGGCACAGTTCTAAGGTTTGGGAACCTCCTGTGTGGGTTCAAATCCAGCTACCGGACCTACTGTGTGGAGGATTGGCCGGTCTTAATCGTCCCTAGGTGTGAATGAGCGAGCGAGTTGTCTGTCCCTGTGTGCCCTGTGATTGGCTGGCAACCAGTTCAGGGTGTCCCCTGCCCACTGCCTGATGATTGCTGGGATGGGCTCCAGCACATTCTCGACCCTACTGAGGAAAAGCGGTGCAGCTAATGAGATGACCGGGTGTCAGGTTAGGAAGAGCAAAGTGGAATGAAGATTTGGTGAATGCCAGTGTGTTCTTCACTAGCCACCTTGTACTAGGGGACATGGTTTCCGTATATAGATAAATAGTTCTGTCTTCTTGCCCCCGCCTCCATTTACCATGCTGGCCCGAGCCAAGCTTGGCAAGCGGGCATGACAGCGAGGATGCGGCTTCAGACCGGTTCAATTGATTCGTTTAGGCGGTGGCGCCCCCCTGGCTTTAGGGCAGCCGCCATATTGCGTCCTTCTGTCTTGTGTTTGTTGCCACTCGTCCGTGTGGGAACACGGGGATTGATTAGGAATGATTTCAGCTACGAATGGTTTAACGGTCAGAAACATTCATTAGCGGGGTGTTTGCTTCACTGGAATGTTGATTATTGGAATATGGTTGTGGCAGATTTCTGCCACGGCTAGGCATTTGTTTTCCATCCTCGTCAGTTGCTAGTAGCAACAGGGTGCACCAATCAGAAGTTATGGAATGCTGAAATGGGCACTTATGCAGTAGGCACTGTTAACCCTAATAGTGGGATGTGTAGTCTGAGGTGTGCTCAAAAAGTGAGAGTGATTTCACATGCATGTTTACAGTTTTCCTTTATTCTAAGATGAAAATCGTGAAAGCAAGAAAAGTACTGTTTAAAATACAGTGTAAATGCCAACCCAAACCCCAAAATGAAAAAGTGTCACGACCAGCACACAAGGTAGACCCAATTGCGTAACGTTTTCTCACAATTTTATTGAAAGAAAAAGGAAGGGCAGCGTCCGCGATCCGATGCAGGATGCAAGTGACTCTCGCATTCGGATTGTGATCCAAACACGGAAGTGGATCTTCCGTAGCGAGCGATGGTGGTGTTAGGGACAGAAAAACTGGTCGGTAGCAGGGACTGGGCAAGCAAAGCGTGGTCGGAAATGAGTCGTAAGTTAGAACGGGAGAGTTGGGATCAAAAATGGGTCGTAAGCCGGGGCGGGAGAGCAGACGTGGTCAGGATCAAAACAGGTCGTAGCCAGAGACAAACGGGAGCAAAAACAGGACAGGCAGGAATCAGGGTCAAAAAAGGCTTACCTTGTATACACAGAGGTTTGCTGACGGACTGACCACAGGGGATTGACAGGACTAGGCTTAAATAGAGACAGGGAGCCAATCAGATAGCCCGCAGAAATACATGTCCGAAATAATTCATGAAGTTTGACTTCATGGATAAACGAACGAATAGAGAAGAATCCCCATTCACGTTTCTGAGGGCAGTTGAGGAAAATTAAATTATTCACATTGTAAAAAAATATAAAAAGAAAACATTGCAATGGCCTAGATATGTCATTAGATAAGCAGGTCATTGAGGGGATATCAAAGCCACTAGCTCACATCTGCAATTTGTCTTTTCAGACTATTGCATTAGCAAATCAGTTGAATGGATTACCAAATCAGTTGAAAATTTCCAAGGTCATCACACAAATCAAAACCGTAGCCAATACAACTTCAAAAACTACAGACCCGTCTCAATACCGCCAGAATTCTCCCCCCAAAATTGAAAAGCTTTTCAGCAATAGAATGGATGGATTTTTGGGAAAAACACAAACAGTTTGGCGAGAGTCGGTATGGTTTCAGGGTTAACAGATTAACAGCACAGGCAGTAATTTAATCAATTGAGGAAATCAAGAGGAAATAGACAAGAAATATCATGCAATAGGAGTTTACATCCATCTCAGAAAACGATCTGATACAATTAACAATAACATACAATTCAATAAACTGGAAAAAGATAGGATATTTGGGATGGTATTAGAATGGGGAAATAATTATTTGAAGTATGGTCATCATTGGTCTGGTTATTTGGATATTGGATGTGATGTCCCCCAGGGGTAAGTGTTGGGCCCCAAATTGTTTAAACTATACTGTATTCTGTATGCAGTAAATAATATGTGTGAAGTAGCTAGGGGGTCAAAACTGGTCAATTCTGCTGATGACTCAAATATATTTTTAACTGGTGACACCATTCAACAAGTGGGACATGAGGGTACGAATACAAATTGATGGGGTTGAAATTCAAAAGGTGCATAATAATAAATTCCTTGGAGTTACAATTAATGACATCACATCTAAAGCATACAGTCCAAAGTTTTCAAAAAGCATTGCGTCACAAACAAGGTAAAACAACTACTGGATCATAAGTCAGTTCGCAAACTTTACTGCTCACCTTTCTTACCATAATTACATTACTCCGCTGAGGTCTGGGGAAATAACTATAAAATTTCACTACAGTCACTTGTCCTGCAGAAAAGAGCATTAAGGAATTTTAATCAAGTAAACTATTTGAAACACACGAATCCACCTTTTATGTCATGATTGTCCTATTTGGAACACCTGTGGCAGCTTGATTGGCGCCAACAGCCCGGACAAGCTGATTGGTGGCCACACCCTTCTTAAGCCCCTTTCTTCTGTTCGAACTTTCTCAGATCGTTTGCGAGCTGTTGTGTTTTCACTCACGAGCGTTTCCGTCCGACCCCGTCCCTGTTAAATCTGTTTTCTGCCTGATCCCCGTTTTTGAACCATTTCTGAACCTGACTACGCCTGTTCTGCCTGCTGCCTGCCTACGATCACTATTACGAACTCGACATCGCCTCTGATCTCCAGCCCTGGTCAAACGCCGTGCCATTCCCGCCTGCCTTCTTCCGACACGGAAGTGTCACCCCCGGCTTGCTCGATCCCGCTCTCCGCCAGTCCTCGGATCCAGCAATCAAGCAAGCCTAACTCTCTCTCTTTTTCAATTAAATCTGGGAAACACATGCATTTGAGTCCTGTGTCCGTTCTGGTCTGTGACAGAACGATCTGACCAAAATCATGGACTCAGCACGCTATTCTCCGAGTGGAGATCAAAGTAACGCGGAGCCTCCTTCCGCTTTGCAGCGTTTACAATGGGCTGAAGGCGCCGTGCAACAAACCACGAGTACCGTCACCGCTGTGATGCAACAAGTCCAGAAACAACAACAAATGCTAGATCAGCAACAACATCACCTGCTTCGACAGCAAGAACAAGTAGCGAGACTGTCAGAACAGTTGTCAAGGCGAATGACGTCATCAGCTCCGCTTTCCGACATTCCGTCCCCGAGCACCCGATCCCCAACGCCAGTAATGCCGCTTCCTGCCTCTCACGTCATCGGATCGGCAGAACCGCGAGTGGGCGCACCTGAAAAGTTTTGTGGAGATCCGGCACAAGTTCATGCATTCCTGGCGAACTGTCGTCTCATTTTCGACTTTCAACCTGGTAACATCGCGTCCGAAGCGGCAAATGTGGCTTTCACATTCAATCACCTGACCGGAAGAGCTCGACTATGGGGAACCGCCGAGTCCGAGCGTGGCTCAGTGACGTGTTCTTCATTCGATCTCTTGGCCCAGGAGATCGTAAAGGTGTTTGACACAGGATCTTCAGCTGCCGATGCATCCCGTTCCCTCCTGAACATCAGCCAGGGTAAACGCACAATCGCTGACTACTACATAGATTTTCGAACCCTGGCCAGCCAGAGTCACTAGAATGCCGAGGCGCTGGTCGACGCTTACCTCCACAGTCTGGCAGATTTTTTGAAAGACGAGTTGGTGTCCCATGTCCCTCCAACTACCCTCTACGAAGCCATCGCTCTGACGACTCAGATTGACTGGCGAGTCCAGGCACGACGACAGGAGCGGGGCCAGCCGAGACGATTCCCTACCAACTCGCCAAAAGAGCCAGGTGGTTTCCGATCTTCACAACCCATGATTTCGAGTCCCCACGAAGCCATGGAGGTGGATCGTGCGGCTTTATCAGCGGAGGAACGCCGGCGAAGGTTTTCCGAGGGGCTTTGCCTATACTGTGGCGGCGAGGGACATCGAATCTCATCATGCCCGTTAAAAGGAAGAGCTCGTCGGACGGCGGAGGGATCCGATTGAGCTCAGCCATGGTCCCAACCTCCAGAACCCCAAGAACTGTCCTCGAGGCCCGTCTCTTGATTTCCAGTATTCCCCAGTATCTACCTGCATTGGTCGATTCTGGCGCAGAAGCGAACATTTTGGACATCACCCTCGCACGCAAATTACGATTACCCTTGGTTCCTCTCTCGTCTCCGATCACTGCCCGAGCGTTAGACGGGCGCCTGTTGGGTAAAGTCACGCAATTTACTAAACCGGTGGAGATGAAATTATCAGGCAACCACCAAGAGTGGCTACGGTTCCACCTGCTCCCATCCCCCGGTCAGCCGCTCGTTTTGGGTCATCCTTGGCTGGTACGGCGCAACCCCCACTTCGATTGGCGTTCTGAAACCGTGATGGAATGGGGCGTCGAGTGTCATCGAACCTGTCTGCGCGCCACATCTCAACCCGACCGACCCGTTGCTTCCAAGCCTCCCCCTGATCTGTCCAAGGTTCCTGCCTGCTACCACCACCTACGAGAGGTATTTAGCAAAGCCAAGGCTACTTAATTACCTCCACATCGCCCCTAAGACTGTGCTATTGACTTCCTGCCCGGCTCTACTCCCCCAAGGGGTCGACTCTATTTTCTCTCAGCACCCGAGAGACAAGCGATGGAGGAGTACATTTCCGATGCGCTGGCGGCCGGCATTATACGACCATCCTCCTCGCCAGCGGGCGCCGGATTCTTCCTCATGGGAAAGAAGGATGGGTCCTTACGGCCGTGCATTGACTACCGGGGGCTCAACAACATAACAGTGAAGAATTGGTACCCCTTACCATTGCTCTCCTCCGCCTTCAAGCTTCTTCAAGGGGCCACTGTCTTCACGAAGTTGGATCTCCGAAACGCATATCACCTGGTCCGTGTCCGGGAGGGGGATGAGTGGAAGACTGCTTTCAATACGCCCACGGGACACTATGAGTACCTGGTCATGCCTTTTGGACTTACCAACGCCCCCGCTGTCTTTCAGTCCCTCATTAATGACGTGTTGCGTGATGTGCTCAACCGGTTCGTTTTCGTTTACCTGGATGATATATTAATTTTTTCCAAGTCCCAGGAAGAACACGCGCAGCACGTCCAACTTGTTCTTCGCCGACTGCTTGAAAACTCCCTCTTTGTGAAGGCGGAGAAATGTGACCTCCATTCTCAGACGGTATCCTTTCTGGGATATATCGTGGCGGAGGGGAAGCTACAGATGGATCCCACGAAGGTGTCAGCGGTTACCTCCTGGCCCGTTCCCCATGACCAGAAGAAGCTTCAACAGTTTCTGGGTTTCGCAAACTTCTACCGTCGTTTCATTCGGGGATACAGCACGGTAGCAGCGCCCCTCACGGCACTCACCTGCCCAAAAGGTGCGTTCCGATGGTCTGCAGCGGCCGACAATGCTTTTACCACCCTCAAGAACCACTTCTCGACAGCTCATATCCTGCAAGTGCCTGATCCGGAACGTCAACTGGTGGTTGAGGTGGATGCCTCCGATGTGGGAGTTGGGGCGGTGCTTTCCCAGAGGTCGGCTGATGATAACAAGATGCACCTCTGCGCCTTCTTTTCACGACGTCTATCCCTCACTGAGCGTAATTATGATGTGGGGGATCGCGAACTGTTAGCCATCAAACTGGCTTTAGAGGAAAAGCGTCACTGGCTGGAGGGATGACAACCGTTCCGACGAACGTTGATCACTTTAGTAAAATGGTTCGTTTTGTGGCGCTCCCCAAGCTACCTTCTGCCAAGGAAACTTGACCACACCCTTCTTAAGCCCCTGTCTCCAGTTCAAACTTTGTCAGATCGGTGCGAGCTGTTGTGTTTTCACTCAGTAAGCGTTTCCGTCCGAGTCCCTGTTAAATCCCAGTGGAGGTCGGGTGCAGGGGCTTCCCAGCACAGTCTGCATGGGACACATTAACAGCTCTGGGAATAAGTGGAAGGGAGAGAAAGGCAGCTGCCAAAAGGGTGGGAGAAGCTGCGGAGAGAGCCTCTTGTTGGCTCTGGAGTAGGAGAGAGGAGTTTAGCTGGGGACCAGGAGAAGATGGGCAGTGACTGGCCATCACTGCTGGCCCGCCAACTCGAGGGCGTTGTGGTTAAGGGTCGAAACGCCCAGTGACTGTTGGACACCTCCTGACGACATTTTCTCCTGGTTGAAGGCTACAGTCATTGTTTGAGTGACTGCAGAAGTTGCACTGATTAGAAGTGTATGTAATATATATATATATATATATATATATATATATACAGGGAGTGCAGAATTATTAGGCAAGTTGTATTTTTGAGGATTAATGTTATTATTGAACAACAACCATGTTCTTAATGAACCCAAAAGTCTCATTAATATCAAAGCTGAATATTTTGGAAGTTGGAGTGGGGCTTTTTTAGTTTTAGCTATTTTAGGAGGATATCTGTGTGTGCAGGTGACTATTACTGTGCATAATTATTAGGCAACTTAACAAAAAACAAATGTATACCCATTTCAATTATTTATTTTCATCAGGGAAACCAATATAACAGCTCAACATTCACAAATATACATTTCTGACATTCAAAAACAAAACAAAAACAAATCAGTGACCAATATAGCCACCTTTCTTTGCAAGGACACTCAAAAGCCTGTCATCCATGGATTCTGTCAGTGCTTTGATCTGTTCACGATCAACATTGCGTGCAGCAGCAACCACAGCCTCCCAGACACTGTTCAGAGAGGTGTACTGTTTTCCCTCCTTGTAAATCTCACATTTGATGAGGGACCACAGGTTCTCTATGGGGTTCAGATCAGGTGAACAAGGAGGCCAGGTCATTAGTTTTTCTTCTTTTAGACCCTTTCTTGCCAGCCACGCTGTGGAGTACTTGGATGCGTGTGATGGAGCGTTGTCCTGCATGAAAATCATGTTTTTCTTGAAGGATGCGGACTTCTTCCTGTACCACTGCTTGAAGAAGGTGTCTTCCAGAAACTGGCAGTAGGACTGGGAGTTGAGCTTGAGTCCATCCTCAACCCGAAAAGGCCCCACAAGCTCATCTTTGATGATACCAGCCCATACCAGTACCCCACCTCCACCTTGCTGGCGTCTGAGGCGGACTGGAGCTCCCTGCCCTTTACCGATCCAGCCAAGGGCCCATCCATCTGGCCCATCAAGACTCACTCTCATTTCATCAGTCCATAAAACCTTAGAAAAATCCGTCTTGAGATTTTTCTTGGCCCAGTCTTGACGTTTCAGCTTGTGTGTCTTGTTCAGTGGTGGTCGTTTTTCAGCCTTTCTTACCTTGGCCATGTCTCTGAGTATTGCACACCTTGTGCTTTTGGGCACTCCAGTGATGTTGCAGCTCTGAAATATGGCAAAACTGGTGGCAAGTGGCATCTTGGCAGTTGTACGCTTGACTTTTCTCAGTTCACGGGCAGTTATTTTGCGCCTTGGTTTTTCTACACGCTTCTTGCGACCCTGTTGACTATTTTGAATGTAACGCTTGATTGTTCGATGATCACGCTTCAGAAGCTTGGCAATTTTAAGAGTGCTGCATCCCTCTGCAAGATATCTCACTATTTTTGACTTTTCAGAGCCTGTCAAGTCCCTCTTCTGACCCATTTTGCCAAAGGAAAGGAAGTTGCCTAATAATTATGCACACCTGATATAGGGTGTTGATGTCATTAGACCACACCCCTTCTCATTACAGAGATGCACATCACCTGATATGCTTAATTGGTAGTAGGCTTTCGAGCCTATACAGCTTGGAGTAAGACAACATGCATAAAGAGGATGATGTGGTCAAAATACTCATTTGCCTAATAATTCTGCACTCCCTGTATATAATGTATATTGGTCAGTGCCATTTTTCAATTGATCAATCATCGCACAAAATCATTTCAGCTTGGTCATCCTGGAAGAGGGGATTACCTCATGTGTGGTCCCTTTGTCAAGGTTTCTTCATTTTCCTCATGTTCACGTTTTTAAGTTTTTCCTTGCCCTCATGTAGGTTTTAGATCAGGGGATGGTGTAATAATAGTCTGTGGTTTGCAATAATCTGGTCTGTGCAGCCCTTTGAGACCATTTGTGATTAAGGGCTATACAAATAAATATGACTTGACTATGACATGAAATGCCATTTACCGTTTTTACTTAGAACCTGAATTCGAAACTCAAGGGAGCGTCCCTTTCCCTGAGTCTCCTATAATTTGTCTTTATATCTTTAACATGATCTGGATTATAGTACCCTCTTTGCCATTGACCTGGTTTTTACCCGCTTCTCAAACACAACCAGTGCGAATCTACCCACTTACCGCTTATTTCATTTCGCCTTTCAGTGCCCGTCGACAGATGGCGAGTTCCTCTGAACACCCCCACCACCACCAATACCTCACCCAGCCGCCCACCCCAGGGGGGAAGCTTGGGGGGAGTTAGTGTGTGTGAACGCGGCCGCATGTCAATCAGCTCTCATGTGATGGCTCTTGCCAATGACGTGCCAGCCATATGGGCCTGGCATCCCGCGATTTCCTCCCCTCTCTCGTTCGGGCTGCAGACAGATACAAGGTGGCCACATAAGAAGAAAAAGGCGGAGTAGGAAGGCACCAGCAAAGACCACAAGGCAGCCTCTTTTTTGGCATCAACATGGTTTGAGCAAGACCCAGGTCAGTTCGGTGTTTTAGTCCTTTGTGTCTGCCATCATCCAATTAATAATCTGCAGGGTTTTTTTTATTGTACCATCTTTTGTGGTGTGTGTGTGGCATCAAGGGAGTTTAATTCTCTGGGCTATGCAAGTACATGCAGCCAAGGGCATAGTTTGGCCATGGTCGTAGGGGACATGTACCTACCAATATCGAACAATCATTGTTTTGTCACCGCCGATATTATGTGATCTCTTCAAAAGTAAGCCATGTCCTCACCAATATTCAGTAATTATGTTTTGTCCCTGACAAAATTATACAATCTTTTTTTAAAGACGTGCTACTCACTCACTAATGCCAAGACCAAACCTATGCCTTTGCATTTTGCTACTATTTTTTTGGGACAAATGCAAGTTTTTCTTTTTAAGTTTTAGGTGCCAAAAGCTAAGAATAAACAGCCACTGTATTACTTGTGTGAGTTGACATTAATTTGCAATTCAAGGAATTGTTTTTTTGCAGAAAAAATAATAGAAGTTAATGTAGTATTCAGGATTAAATATTTGTATATTTAAAAATGTATTATAACCTCTAATAATAATAATAATAATAATAATAATCAATGTCCAGAATAAAAAGGATATTCTTTTTGTTCATTTAGAGTCATAGATAACTTTTCTTTTTGTCTCACTCGGCGCATCATTTTTTCTACTGAAATTGTGTATTGTTGAGGATTATGGTCCCTTAAATCCAGAACAAACAGCCTCGAAAACAGATTTTTCCACAGAGCCATCACCAAGTGCACAACACTGCGAAAAATATATATCTTGCCTATGTAGAGAAAAATGGATATCTATATTGTATTTACTCTTTTATTTTGAAATTTTGATGCTGCTAAAGCTTATTACAGTACTTTTCATTGCATTATTATTACGGCTCACTATTATACATTATAACTTAAGCCAGTCTCTAGGTTTTACGTTGTAAATATTTGTGCTTATTTATCGTGATAGTCTTTTATCTCATTTCTTTCCTCAAAGTATTTATTACGTATTGTGCTTGGCGCGCCGTGTCAATTCTTGTTGCATACTATGTTTAACTTTTTTTCATCAATGACAATTAAGACAATTCAATTCTATGTAAATGGTCAAATCTTGTTTAATAATGTTACAAAAAATACATGTCGTGGTGAACGTCCGGCCTGCTCATCAATCTGAGCAGGGCACGCAGTTTACAATTTGAAATGTTTTCTTTGGCACTCTTCACAAAGACCTAAAAAAACAAGCAGAATATCTTATTTTAGGACCAGAAATATCTATCTCAAGCCATGTCAGTTTCCTAAATTCAACCAACGGAGTTATTGAAACCTAATAATGACATGACCCAATCCAATATTTTCAGGGTCAGTTGGGAGTTTAGGAGTTGTGTGTAACCCAACCATAAAGTAAAATATGCAATTCCATGTTTTTGATTTCCAGTCACGATATGCATTCGAGGTGTACTGAATATTGTGGCCGATCAATGCAGTTCTCCCTCCCCGCCCTTTTTTTTGTGTGTCATCAAATGTCGCAGAGTTGCCCAATAAAGTGACCCATGACTAATCTTTTTGCAGTAGTTTTTTCTTAATTATGTGAATCCTGACCAAGGGCCTGGTTTTGACATGGACAAAGGGGACATCTCCCCACCAATATAGAGCAATCATTGTTTTGTCCCCACCAATTTTATGTGATGACCAAAATAATGTCACCATAATTATCGGGCATTGACTGTTTTGTCCCCAGCAATGATGATCATTTAAAAAATGTCCCCATCAATGCCAAGATCAAACTTACACATTTACTCCAGACATAACTTTCAGGAAGCTGCCAATGTGACTAATATTCTGACCCAAGGGATGTTCCCAGCTTATCTGTGGTAACCGATTCCACACATGATTTTCAGCCATGTGTATCCAATAAACCCTACCTAGCCTCGTGTTAGAGGTGTGAAGAGACCAAATACAATAGTTCAGACCTAATTTACTTTAAATGCCACCTTGATTCTAACCCTATTGGGATGGCCTGGCACGGCCTCTTACAGATGCAGTGTGCAGGCTCATAATATATACATTGCATACCAATACATGATACATTCCCAGATATTTTTTCAGCATAATTGTCATCTTATCCTTGAATTTGATATGCTTTTTTTATCATTTCAAATTTTGTATGTTGTATAGCAATTTTGTGTCAAGACCAGAGTGGAAACAGGACCCACTCACGTAACGTTTCTCACAGTTTTATTGGGAAGAAGGGAAAGGAGTGCACACATGATCCGGAGATTGCGTGTCTGGACTCGTTGCTCAGACGTGGAAGTGGGACTTCCGTGTCGAGCGAGGGTGGTGTCAGGAACGGCAAAAAACAGAATAAAATAGCAAAAACGTGGTCAATATCAGAAAATGGGTCGTTATTCAGGACGGGAGAACGGACGTGGTCGAGATCAAACAGATCGTAGCGGGAGAAAAACAGGAGCAAAAACACAGGGCAGGCGAAAAAGGGCTTGCCGAGATTCGTAGACGGACCGACAAAAGGGCACTGACAGAACAGAGTTTAAACACTGACATGGAGCCAATCCACACAAGCAGGGCCAATTGGGCGCCATAACAACCGTGACACGCGGGCCGTGGTATTTTGTATGGGGAAAAATATATAAAAATACACTGCTACATATAATAAGCAACAGTAAATGCACTGCTAGTGTGGAAATATGCTCAATGAATTATTTGTGTTATTTGGTAAGTAAAATAAACTTGGTTTACACAATTTTTCTTAGTTTCTTTTCGACATCAGTCATGTCAGACGGCTCGTTGGAGTATTTAAACCGACCTGCCATTAATTTTTGTGTATGACAAAAAACAAGCGAGTCTCTCTGTCATTTCTAACAAAAAACTATGATTTTAAGAAATGCACATGCTCTGGCCGCTAAAAGCCAGTAAGGATATACTCTTAGCTCTAGTAGGCCCAGCCTAGAACAGTAGTTTGATCTGATGTAGTTTAATCTTATTGACCATGCTTTGTTAAAAAAAAAAATTGTTTTTTTTTTCTTTTTTTTCTTTTTTTTTTTTAAATTAATTTCAAACTAGTACTACAATTGAAGCACAGGTGTAAAACTGCATCCACTTAACTGTTAGCATAATCCAGTTAGCGGACTTTAGTGCCATACATGAAAAGTATTTTTTCTATTTTCTTATGAATAAATGCGTTATGTTTTGTAAAGATCCCTTGTTTTCCGACAATTATATTATTATAAAGCATAATACGGAAAAGCTAAAAAAAGATAAGTTGAAATTTATTTTACTGAACAGAAAGTCTCGATCTGGCCCCAGAACCAAAATGAGTTTAACATTTCTGTTTGACATTTTCAGAGCTGGCCCAAGGCATAAGCAAACAAAGCGTCTTCTTAAGGCCCCGTGACCCTTAAGCGTCCCCCCCACAAACTTATACATAAATAAACATATAAACATTTTTGTATGTCAACAAAAATACTTTACAGAAATAGAACAAAAACAATTCAAAATAACCACAAAAATAAATATAAGTCTTAGTGCATAAAAACAGGAACCTTATATATCATTTTTCTTTCTTGCTAAAAAAGACAATAGTATGGAAATACTTCAAACTCCTACTGCAGTAAAACTACAATGCAAAAGACTACCAACAAAAAATTACCCCACAAACACTGCAAAAATACAATTACAGTAATATTACAAAATTACTGAAGACTTATGACAAAAATACTACAATGGAAATACTTTTAAAAATCTACAAAAATACTACATAAATACTGCTTTGGAAATACTTACGAAATACTTCTACAGAAATATTAAAAAATACGTAACACTATATCACAAAACACTACTGGTCAAATATTACGACAGAAATAATACTACTGAAGCATTACATCAGAAATACTGCAAAAATACAACTACGGCGATACTACCAAAATAAAAATTATAATAATACTGTACGAATTTCGCCTAGGGCCCCATGAAAGCTTGTTCGGCCTACCCTTTTGGTCTTGCTATGAGTAAATAGGTGCTGCGTTGTGTTTTTAAGTTTCATTATAAAAAGGGTACTTGCAATCATTATTAAAGGGAGCAATTGTCTGAGGTTCACAGACATGTTTTTGTCATGCATCACTTTTAAAGATGACATCACTGAGTGGATATAAACCCCCTTCGTGGTACCCCGCCTCTTCTGTTGCAGGTGACAATGTTGAGTCGTCTCTTCAGTGAGGTTCTGCCGGACGTCCAGAGGCTCGCAGCGGACTGGGCCACCGAGAATCCGGACGGGGATGATCAAATCACGGTGAAAAACGAGCATGAAGCGCGCCTCGGAGCGGAGGACGAACTAGAAGAGGCTCCCAGCAGCCGAGCTGAATCTGAAATGGCAGATGAAGATGAAGAGGAGGAGGAAGATGATGATGAGGAGGAGGACAAGGGCACCAAAAAACGCGGTCCGAAAAAGCGCAAAACGAGCGCAGCGCGTCAGGAGCGCTCCAAAGTGCGGCGGGTGAAAGCCAACGCGCGGGAGCGCACACGCATGCACGACCTGAACTCGGCTCTGGATAACTTACGCAAGGTGGTTCCCTGCTACTCCAAAACGCAAAAACTGTCCAAAATCGAAACCTTGCGTCTGGCTAAGAACTACATCCTTGCGCTAGGTGACATACTGCGCAACGGAAAACGGCCGGACGTTGTGAGCTATGTTCAAATGCTTTGCAAGGGCCTTTCACAACCTACGACTAATTTGGTAGCGGGTTGTTTGCAGCTCAACACGCGCAATTTCCTCACAGAACCGGACGCGGCGCGTTTCCACATGCCCGGTTCGCCTTTTTCCTTGCACCCGTACTCATCCACGCCATCGGCGTCGTCGTACCGTTGTCGCCTCGCAAGTCCTAACTACCAAGCTACGGGTGGTGGTCCCCTAAACCTTCGTGCGCACTCGTATCCCCCCGGGTACGAGCCCGGTTACCCCACGGGTGGGGTTTCCCCGGACTACTTGAGCCCAGACTATGAGGGTCAGCACAGCCCGCCGGGTTGCTTGGGCACGGGTGGCGTGGGCGCACCGGGGAAGCAATCAGAGCTTGACGCAGAGCGGAATTATCATTATTCGTCTATGCATTACGCACGAGCCGGACGCGCTTTGACTTTTGGCCCTACAGGAGCGCGTAGCGGGGGTGCGCATTCTGAAAATATCCCCCCTTTCCATGAAGGTCACCATGAGCGCACAGTGGGCGCTTACGACGACATCAGCGCATTTTTCCACAATTGAGTGACAATCCTTATCGCCTCATGTAATCTGATTACATGGTGTTGTTCTTATTTGTTTGTGCGTGTATGTATGTCTGTGTGTGCGCGCGCGCGCGCGCACGCACACGTGTGGATGACCAGACACAGTGTAATTTAAAATGGAAGACACAAATAAAACGTGATTTATAATTGTCTAACGTCATTTATCGAAGTACACTGCATATACACGGTAACATTTTGCAATGTTTTTAACCAATGACGCATGCAACTTTACAAATAAAACTGGTTCTGTAACAAATATACTGTAAAGTACTGTACAATTGTTTTTTTTTTTTTATTTAGCTAAAATTACGTCTTGGCAATTATGAAAAATTGACACAAAAACATACAGATAAACAAACAAACGAACAAAAAAACACCCTGCTTTGGACAAAGCCCAAAAATACATAGAATAATTAATTGTATATTTAGTTCAGGAGGTACAGCGCTCTTTCGGGGTGTCCTTGGGCAAGACCATACATGTTAAGTTTCAGAAATGGGAAATCGGGAGATTTTTTTTGACGCGATTATTGTTATTATTATTATTTAAAAAGACAACAATAAAATTCGTTTTTCAATCTACTTTATTGTTATTTAATGTTTATATGTGATTATTACAATGTTTAATTATTCCAAATTTTCTGGTGTTCTTTAACATAGTCATATGTAACTGTCTTATTCGTCTGCTGCTCCCAAAGGAATGAGATCACGTGGAGTTCGAGATTTTGATTGCCGAAAGCTTTTTCCGGTGCAGAACGGCAAAAAAGACGATGATAAAGACTATGGATAATTCGGCTACATTTTAATCGGCAAAACTTTGTTCACATAAAAATTCCGGCGACCAAAAAAAAAAATGAAATTTTTAGAAATCGGTAGATGTTGCTCTCAGATCGGTAGGCGGGAGAATCGTAACCAAAGCGGTAGTCCCGACCAAATCGGGAGACTTAACAAGCCCTAATGCATCCGATAAGGGAGCCTTGCACGTCTTGCTGGCGCCGCTATTGGTGTGTGAGTATGTTTGTGAATGGGTAGGTGTGAAGCACACTGTAAAGCGCTTTTGGAGGTCTTCTGTAACTTGAAAGGAGCTAAACAAATACAGACCATTTACATCTCATCTTGTCTCATTAGCTGCACCACTTATCCTCAGTAGGGTCGCGAGGGTGCTGGAGCCCATCCCAGCAAACATCCGGCAGTGGACACCCTGATCTGGTTGCCAGCCAATCGCAGGGCACACAGGGACAGACAACTCGCTCATTCACACCTAGGGACAATTTGGACCGGCCAATCCACCTGAAATGCATGTCTTTGGAATGTGGGAGAAAACCGGAGTGCCCGGAGGAAACCGGGGAGAACATACAAACTCCGCAAAGGAAGTCCGGTTGCTGGATTTGAACCCACACAGGAGGCTCCCAAGACCTTAGAACTGTGCCGCACACGCGCTAACCACTGTGCCGCCGTGCTGCCTATGACCATTTACATTTTCCATATTATATATTATTTTTTCTTTTGTGCTGCAAAGGCTTCATAGGGCTCTTAGTGTAATTATTGTTATGATGTTTAACATGTGACATAATGATTTAAGGCAGTTTAATAACAATTCCAAATACATTTATAATAATAATAATGATCATCATAACTATCATTATTATTTAGCTTATCCTCAGTAGGGTCGCAGGGGTGCTGGAGCCCATCCCAGCTATTTTTGGGCAGTGGGCAGGGGACACCCTGAACTGGTTGCCAGCCATTCGCAGGGCACACAGAGACCGACAACCATCCACTCACTCATTCACACCTAGGGACAATTTGAACCGGCCAATTAACCTGAAATGCACGTTTTTTTGGGATGTGGGAGAAAACCGGAGTGCCTGGAGGAAACCCACGCAAGCACGGGGAGGACATAAAAACTCCACGCAGGCGGTTCGATCTCATAACCTCAGAACTGTGCCACACACGCAGTAACCACTGCGCATATATATTTATTATTAATCCAATGAAAACATATACATATGCCAATGGGAAATTCTCTTATATTTTTTTGCTATTTTCCCTTTCATGGTTTCACACTAAACAGTATTGGTGGTACAGAAAATGAACATTTAATTAACCAACTTTCTTCAACAAACCTCCCTGAAAGAAATTATTTTGGTGATTTCAAATTAAACAATAACTTGATTTTCAAAATGCAACGTTTTGGATAATGATCAAAAAAATTGGTTGGGACATGGCGCATTTTTAATTGCATGGTTGCATAATATTTTTGGCTACAATGCACCATTTTTTTGGATATTGGTGGGGACATAGCATGGTCTAAATGGTCTGCATTTATATAGCGCTCATTTTCTAGGTGGTCACATAATATTGGTGGGTACAAAACAATGATTTGTCGATATTGGTGGGAATATAGCGTATTTTTAGGAGATCAACAATAGTGAGGAAAAAACAACGATTCCTCGCTATTGGTTGGGACATAGAACATTCTCTAGGCGCATTTTTTGGGATCGCACAATATAAGTGAGGACAAAACAATGATTTTTCGATATTGGTGATGATATGGCACATTTTCAAGTGAGCAAATGATATTAGTGGGGACAAAACAATGGACATTGCGCATTTTTAAGTGATTGCATAATACTGGTCGAAATAGAACAAATATTTTGTTGTATATGAAATTGTATTAGTGGGGATAAACAACTATTGCTCATTTTGGTGAGGGCATCGCGCATTTTTGAGTGATTAAATAGTATTAGTGGAGACAAAACAATCCTTCCTCGATACTTGTAGTTGTAGGTCATTTTTAAGTGATCTCATATCGCTGGGGTCAAAACAATGATTCCTCGATATTGGCGGGGACACGTCCCCACTGCCCTTGCCAAATCTACGCCCTTGAAAAAAATCAACACACACACACACTTGATCTACGGAATGGCCAGCCAATCTAATTTGAAAAAAATAAAGCAAATCACGGTAAAAAAACCAACCTATTTTTTAAAGTTTTCTTTTACAAGCAACTATATGTTTTGCATAATTTTTAAAAAACGAATAGCACACTAGCTAACCTAACCGATCTATATTTTAAAAGCAACGCACTTTTTAACATTTAAATTTCATAAAGATTTAGCGGGCCGATATAAGTGGCCACATTTTGCAGCACCGTGCAGCTGCACCAGGCCACGCAACCTCACGCATTCTGCAGCCGGGCCAAACGTGGGCCCTCGTGGGAGGGCCCCCGTGTCTCTCCGCTAATTCCTCCAGCATCTGTTCATTACTCCTTCGTAGTATACTGGAAAATAGAAATACAATTTAATCGTTATTTTCTTGTTATATTATTTCATGTTATATTATGTTTTTATATATTTAGTTTGGTAATATATCGTAGATTTTATTGCGAAATTGATTACCTTAATATTAAATTACTTCAAGCGTATTTGTCTCTCTAAAATGCTTGAACAAATACCGTGCAAAATGTCATGAGGTGACCCGCAAAATGAATTATATCTGCATCTGGAGCATTTTTCACTCATCAAATTATCCCCTCATTAGATGAGATTAGATAAGCAGAAATTGGCCATAATGGTTAAAAAAAATTCATTAAAAAATGATATAGCGCAGTTACATTTGGCTTATTTGGAAAAGAAACAAATTGAATTAGAATTTTGTTTATTTCGTGGTGAACGTTATTCACCACAAAACTAGACATGGTACTCGGGAATAGAAAAGAATAGAATAGAATTCAATACGATAAAATAGAATAGAACAAATATAACATACATTTAGATTAGACTAGACTAGGATTAGTCAGAATAGAATATAATAGATTAGAATAAAATAGAAGATAATATAATTCAATACGATATAAATAGAATAGAATAAATATAACATACATTTAGACTACACTAGACTAGGATAAATCAGAAAAGAATAGAATAGAATAGAATAGAATAGAATAGAATACAATACAATACAATACAATAAATATAAAATACATTTAGACTAGACTAGACTAGGATAAATTAGAATAGAATAGAATCGAATATAATATAAAATAATTGAATAGAGCAGAATAGATTATACTAGAATAGAATATAATATAATAGATTAGAACAGAATAGAATGTCATTGATAACAACGAGGGTAATTTAAACATACAATAAGGGGTTAAAAGAATAAAATGGAAATAAAATAATATGTAAATAGCTAGTAAAGGGTTAATAAAAAATACGGAAAACAATGTCAAGCAGAAACTAATAAAAAATGCAGACGCAAGTCTTTTATGCACGTAATCTAAGACAAAATGATACACATTACTATCATCACTAACAAAAATAAGTTACAGTGATAGTCTTGTTGAACGTGTTGATAATCAAGATGAGATAAATAAATGAGTTTGGAATGTATTTTCAAAAACATTTAAACTAATGTGTCTACTGCCCAAAGATCGCTGGGATGGGCTCCAGCACCCCCGCAACCCTACTGAGGATAAGCGGTGCAGATAATGGATGGATGGATGCTCAATTAAATATTTTCAGCTTTATGATGTAAAAAACAAAAAAAGTATGTTTTTAAAACACGTTACACACTTGTGCTTTTGAGCTGAGGCAAATAAACAGCTCCTGGGATATTTGAAAGTCCAGGTCCGTGGGCCACATCCGGGCCCCCTGATGGTTTCATTCGGCCCCTGATCTTAATTCATATACATCAAAAATAATTTTCACTGGATTTGTAGTTCAGTGAATGATATGAAATTGCTATTATTTATATTCTTTGACTTGATTTTTGCCCCTTCTACTGTAATATACATAGTATAATTACCAGTGTTAATTTAACACTCTGTAGATAAGGGCCACATGTTCACTGAGGTAGTGCTAAAGTTTAGTGCTAAAAGTTTAGGCCCATCCATCTCCGGGCAGTGGGCAGGGGACAACATGAACTGGTTGCCAGCCAAACGCAGGGCACACGGGGACAGACAACTCACTCGCTCATTCACACCTAGTGACAATTTGGACCGGCCAATTCACCTGAAATGCATGTCTTTGGAATGTGGGAGGAAACTGGAGTGCCCGGAGGAAACCCACGCAAGCACAGGAAGTCTGGAGCTGGATTTGAACCCACGCAGGAGGTTCCCATGACATGAACTGTGCCGCACAAGTGCTAACCACTGCCCTGCCGTGCTGTCCATATATATATATATATATATATATATATATATATACATATATAATTTCGTTGTATTTTTGGGTTTTGCCTGTTTATCGGGACAGTCTTTCAATTTCCATTCGTCTTCAAGTTTTTATATCACATCTTTTTGTCATGATTACCGCTTTGGATCACCTGTGCCTGCTCATTTGGCGGCAGCAGCTGCGGGCTACCTGATTGGTTCCCTGTCCCTTTTTATTTCCCAGTCCTGTCACTCTCCGGTTGTCAGTCCGTCTGCGAACCTCTGTTGTTACAAGGCAAACTTTTTTGACCCTGACTCCCGCCTGTCCCGTTTTTGCACCCGTTTTTCCACCTGCCCGTTCCTGATCTCCCCGTTTGTCTCCAGCTACGACCCGTTTTTGATCCCGACTGCTCTCCCCTCCCGGCTTACGAAACGTTTCTGACCCCGACCACGTTTTTGCTCTCCTGTCCCGGCTATCGACCTGTTTTTCCATCCTTGACACCGCCATCGCCCGCGACGGAAGATCCACTTCCGTATTCGGATCGCAATCCGATTGCGACTTGCCTTTTGCGTCCAGTGAGCGCCGGATCGTGGGCGCAGCCCTTCCTCCTTCTTTCAATAAAACTTGTGGTTAACGTTACGCAACTGGGTCCTGATTCCGTTCTGGTCGTTACACTTTTATCCTGGTGGGCCATGTCTTATCTCATTGCATACAATGTTTCACAATGTTGATATCAATGACAATAAAGACTATTCTATTCTATTGTAAATGTGCATTTTTTTAAATACTTGTAGGTTGAGAAACTATTATTTATTTGACATAACATGAGCCTAAAGAGAGACAACAAAATTGTCCACCATTTTGATTTTCCAGTCATCGAGGACCCCCAGAGCACTCTACAATACACTTATTTCACACTTACACCCAAACCTCGAAAGCAGACTGCTTCCTAACGTGCATGACTCCCCATTTCCCATTAAATAAAAGGCTTGTTTAAAGAGTTTAAATTACAACTTGGCATAATTATGATGACGTGATTTGTGTTCTTACTTTATTTTGTCCTAGAATTCATCTTTTACTCGAAGTCTATTGAAAAAATGAATTAAATTTTCTTTATTGTCACTGATAACAAGGTAGTTAACATTGTTTGCAATGAGATTAGATCTGGAAGTCCATGGTAAACATGTAATAAACACTTAAAGAGGAAAATATGTGAAAAATTGTCCAAAGTAATGTAAAAAATGAGCAGAAATCTAAAGTGCGTTCTCAAAAAGTCTTGTTTACTTGCTTGTCATGAAACTCATTAGCTTGCAAGGTGTACCTAATGAAGTGGCCTCAGAGTGTCTATTATGCAGTGGTGTTTGGTGCACAGATGGCAGGAGTGCTTTTCCATTTATTTATTTATCTTTTGGGGAGTGTGAGGCGATGAGCAAAGAGGAGGGTGAAGGAGAGGCGAGGAGGAGAATGCCGTTGCTGCGGCTTCTGCTGCCGCCGCCATGGCACGGTCACACGGGCAGCAGTAATTGGCGCCCATATTGAAGGGTTTTGCAGTGCTTCAGGGTGGGCAAACTCCCAGCTGGACCTGTCAGATGTTATTCACTCCAACTCATTGCCTCTATTTTTTTGTTCTTTGTCTTCTTGGTGTTTTCTGCGTCATTCAACTACACTGTCCTCTTTTTTGGCGTTTTTTTTTTGCCTCAGAATCTCAAGTTTGGCATCACCTTTGTTTGCTGGCGGTCAGGCTAACACTTTTTCCCAGTACATCACACTTTCGTCTAAAGCTCGCTCTGCTATCGGCTGCTCACCTTTGTACAAACACACACATTTTTTTCATTGCTGCTCAAAAAAAGCACCCTTTTCTTCCAATTTTTACCCAGCCCGTCTCAAAAAAAGACAAAAAGAAGGGGAAAACAAATATATATTTTTAAAAAGAATATTAATTAGGGATAGGGAAGAATGGAAAAAGAGACAATGATAGAAAACAAAAATAAAAAGAAAATGGGAAAAAATAAAGCAAAAAAGGGAAATGGAGAAAACGGTAGAAAAAAAGGAATTAAAGATAAAAGGGCAAAGACAAAAAAATGAATTCCCTCTAATTTTTCTTTTCTTTTTAAAATCTTTTTCTTTTTCTTTTTTCCTCCTTTTTTTTAGTTTTACTTGTTGACTTATTTTTTCATTTTTCTCTTTTTAACAGTTTTTGTCCTTTTTATTTTACTTAATTAGGTGCGTTTTTGTCACGACGAGCACACATGGTAGACCCAATCGCGTAACGTTTTCTCACAATTTTATTGAAAGAAAGAGGAAGGGCAGCGCCCGCGATCCGGTGCTCGCTGGACGAGAAAAGCAAGTCGTTCTCGCAATCGGATTGTGATCCAAATACGGAAGTGGATCTTCCGTAGCGGGGTGATGGCGGTGTCAGGGACGGAAAAACAGGTCGATAGCCGGGACAGAAGTGCAAAAACGTGGTCGGGATCAGAAACGGGTCGTAAGCTGGCACGGGAGAGCAGACATGGTAAGGATCCAAACGGGTCGTAGCCGGAGACAAACGGTAGCAAAACGGGACAGGCGAGAGTCAGGATCAAAAAAAGGTTGTCTTGTATCAATGGAGGTTCGCAGACAGCCTGACAACAGGGGATCGACAGGACTGGGTTTAAAAAAGGACAGGGAACCAATCAGGTAGCCCGCAGCGACTGGTGCCGAACAAGCGAGCACAGGTGGAATTAATGAGTAATCATGACATATCTATGGTATAATTATGCTCAAAAAATAAAAACTTGACTTCCCGTGGATAACATCACTAAATAACATAAATAGCTTTTTTAAATGGTAAATGGACTGCATCTATATAGCACTTCACAACAGACTTCACACTTAACTCATTCACACACACACTCACACGTTTATAGCGGAGTCAGCCATACAAGGCGCCTACCTGCATATCGGATATGTTATAATTTATATTTTAAAGGGACAGTGTGTAATATGTATTGCCTCCTGGTGTTACAAAAAAAATTATCATCCGGTAAAAAAAACAATAAATGATTTGAAAACTAGTCAAAAATACATGAAGTCAAGTCAAGTCAAGTCAAATTTATTTATATAGCCCTTAATCACAAAAATGTCTCAAAGGACTGCACAGGATTACAATTACAAAATTACACAATTACCTGATCTTAAACCAGCATAAGGGCAAGGAACAACTCAAAAACCTCAGTGTGAGGAGAAAAGAGAAACCTTAAGAAAGGACCTCACATGTGGTAATCCCCCTTCCAGGATTGACCAGGGTGAATTACAATTAGCATTACTGTACACATAATAGTAAACATTAGGTAAGATGTTGAAAATGTCCGGAAAGTGCATGACATCCACGACGCCCCCAGCCTGCAAACCAGTCCAGAAAGTCTATGACGGCCACGACGCTGCTGAACTATCATACCAATGTTAACTTTTATAAAAATCATAGGTCGAGAAACTCGCGCCATGTTTTCTGGCATCCTGCCACCACGCTTTGCCGCGTATCACCAGCCCTTGCTCGTACCAGACAACACGTGTCATTTTGTGATCAAATATTACACATATGGTCTTAAAAAATATTATTTTTTCAAACATGTACACAAATGATTTTCATTTGTTGCAATGAAAACATTGACCATGTAAAATTCCAAATACACGCAAATTAAACAAAAAGACTGTAGACTGCTGTATAGATAATAAGACTATTTTGTAAATCAGCTCGGTGATGCTGAGATGTTTTCTTTAGTCCTTCTGTTTTTGCCGTCGCTGCTTCGAGACGTGAGCAGCGAAGGCTTGTCGATGCCTAATGAACATCTGTCACTGAATTGAAACACGCAGATGCTTGCAACACACACACACACACACACACATAACACAACACAACACACCAACACATTGACACACGCTCACATTTTAATGGCATCCTCGCTTCCTCTGCTGCCACCCACAGGCTTTTGACTTTAACCTCCGAGCTGGTTCGACCTTGAGCAGATTTGGCCTACTTGGTCGCCGTCTGTCGTTCTGAGCGCCCATAACCAAAATGACAAATATTAGGATGTGAACAAAATATTAGGAACAGCTACTGGAGGGCTTGGGAATCTTTGGCTCCATATATGGCTCTTTTCATGAGTACATCTGGGTTGGAGATAAAATACAACATGTGCAAATATTTACTGTGATGATTAATTGGAGCTGATCGTGGTATGGGAAAAGCTGAGGGGATGCTGTCTCATCATTTGGTTCGGTCCAGTACATATAGGGCACAGTCTTAACTACAGTTTACAGTCAAGGTGTCAGAACCAGAACAGAAACAGGACCCAATCACGTGACGTTGTCACACAAGCCTTTTATTTTACGGGAAATGGGGAGTCATGCACGTTAGGAAGCCGGTCTGGCGTGGAAGGACAGGAAGGGACAGACAGTATTGACAACAAATCAGGATATCGATAACTAAAAGGAGAAACTAGACGGAAACGAAAAATTGAGAAAATAATAAACAGGACCAAAATAGACGAAAACAAGACTGGAACCCGAAATTAAACAGGACAAAAATAAACGGGAACAATACCGGACTAAGATACAAACAGGAAAACAGGACCGGGTCAGAACCCACGTCTTGTGGAGAAGAAGTTCGTTTGACGGGCTGACAAAAAAGCAAGAGAGCGCTGAGCTTAATATAGAAAGAAAGACAATCTCTCAACGAGCCGCATCTGTCACCACATGGCCCCCAATTGGGCACCATGGCAACCGTGACACACATGGTTGCGGCCAATTGGGCGCCATAGCAACCAGGACATACCCCAAAACTCTACCAAAGCATTCAGAGCAATGTGATTGAGTAAGCAGTAGGAATGTGCTGAGCTATAAACACAGTGCGCGCATTCCTTCTCCTTGCCCACTGCCATCTGCACTAAAGGTAAATATGTTGGTATCCTCGTTTGCAGTATTTTTTGAAATTTCTACAAAATGACTTTTCTCGCACCCCTGTTTTAAAACCATTATTTTGGACAAAAATTACCGTCAAAATGAGCCTCAACACTTTTAAGTTACTGAGGGAGAGATATGAATTTTAAGTGGTATATTTATATTGATATGTGACACAAACTGACATTACTATTTCATAGATTTTATATTAGCATCAAATGACGCACAGTGAAATAAAAATGAAATATGAGCTTTTGTCAGGAGAGTGGGTTTAGCGCTTTTGTTGAATTTTGTCTTAAAATATATGGTGTGGCACTTTCTCCCCCAAAAATCGAAATATTTTTGCTTTTATTGCATTTTGGGTCAAAAAGGTTCTCCTCCCCTGAGCTACTAAAGTGTGGCTAAAAGCCAAGGGTCTGACTGATTGAATGATGAAATTGTCTAAACAATACATGGGCTAGGTTTACACTGCAGGGAAAACAAATTATTTTGCACAAACGCAACCATGTATTATATCTGTTAAAGTCTGTCCAAACGGCACACATATCTGACAAAGGTTTCATATAATAAAACCAATATCCAAGGAAATACAACATGCAGTTTTTAAATGTTGACTCAGTTTATTAGGGCACAAAAAAACTAGGCATATCTGGCCCTTTGTGAAAATCACACCCTTGTTAAATCAAAAAGTAACTGGGACTTACCACACTTTGGGGAAAGCTGTCATATGGACCTCAGTTCAGTTCAGTAATAATAACTCCACTAAAAGAAAGACACTGGCCAAAAATGTCATCAATGGGAGAGTTCGCAGGCGAAAAACACTGCTGTTACAAAAGAACACAAAAATTCGTTTTACATTTGCCTAAAGCATGTTGATTATCCTCAAAACCTTTGGAGAAACATTCTGTGGACTGACGAGTCAAAAATGTAACTATGAATGGTTTGCATTTATATAGTGCTTTTCAAGTCAATGAAGACTTCACAAAGCGCTTTAGATTGCGCTTCACACTTACCCATTCACACACACACTCACATACCGATAGCAGTGTAAGCCATGCAAGGAAACTACCTGCTTGTCGGGGCATTAGGCATTCAGTATCTTGCCCAAGGATACTTTGACATATAACACGGAGGAGCCGGGAATCATACCTGCAACAAAACAAGCGCGTTACCTCCTGAGCTACTGCCACCCAAATCCATTTGAGATGTGGTGATGTAACCTTAAACGGTTAGTTCATGCAAGAAAACCCTTTGATATGGGTAGTATGAAACTAGAAGAAAAAATAGAGGTGAAAATTCCCCTACAGCGGCATTACCTCAGAAGGTAGAGCGCTCGTCTTGGGATCAAAAGGTCGCAGGTTTGATTCCTGGCTCCTCCGTGTTATATGTTGAAGTGTCCTTGGGCAAGACACTAAATCCCTAATGCCGCCAAAAAGCAGGTAGGTGCCTTGCATGGCTGACCCCCTATATTTGTGTGAGTGTGTGTATGAATGGGTTCGTCAGAAACCAGAACAGATACAGGACCCAGTCGCGTGACGTTCTTACAAAAGCCTTTATTTTACGGGAAATGGGGAGTCATGCACGTTAGGTAGCCGGTCTGGCGTGGAAATACCGGAAGCCAGGGACCGACGAGCCCGATTCCAATTGGCCGAGTTGATATCGGACAAATGGGGTCGATACCGGACAGGAAGTGACAGACAGGAAAGATAACGGATCAGGATATTGAAAATTAACAGGAGAAACTAGACGGGAACGAAAACTGTAGAAAATAATAAACAGGACAAAAACAGACAGAAACTAAATTGGAACCCGAAATTAAACAGGACAACAATAAACGGGAATAATACTGGTGGAGATATCACAGGAAAACAGGACTGAGTCAGAACCCATGTCTTGTGGGGCAGAAGTTTGTTTGACGGGCTGACAGTGAAGCAAGAGAGCGCTGAGCTTAATATAGAAAGAATTGAGCCGCAGCTGGCACCACACGGGCGGGGCCAATTGGGCACCATGGCAAGCATGACACACATGGGCGGGGCCAATTGGGCACCACGGCAACCGTGACACACACGGGCGTGGCCATTTGGGCGCCATGGCAACCATGACAGGGTTAGTGTGAAGCACATTGTAAAGCGCTTTGGAAGGTCTTCATTGACTTGAAAAGCGCTATATATATGCAGACCATTAACCATATCGTAAACGTTTGATTTCCTATCACTGACAAAAGTGGCCCAACTTGCTATTCAGGGGGCAATTACTTTTTTACTTTCGGGCCATATAGGTTTTTATTTTTTGTTCCATAATAAATGGAATCAACACTTTAAAACTGCACTGTGTGATATTAAAATTGCTTTGTGAGGGATAAATGTGCAAAAAACACAGGAATGGGGCAAATTTCTTTTTCACCGCACAGTAGATTTTGGTGAGCAACAATGGCAGTCCTACAGCCGCAACCGCTTCGGGATGTGGTGTGTTTTGTTCAAGAAGGCTCTCCATTTGAGTGGATGCCAATATTTACAGTCGAGATGCGGTAGGATGACTGTCGAGTGTGTCTTGGTTGTGGGTAAACGCCCCTCGAGTGCCTCTCTGGATTAAAAAATTGTGGAAGGGAAGCAGGGAAAAAAAATACAATGGGATTGAAAAAAACAAGATAAATAAAAACACATTGAAATAATCAAACAAATAAATAGAGGAGATGATCTTCTGTGTGGGTTGGAGGCGACAGAGGAAGGTTGACGGAGATGTTGTGGGGGGTTTTGGTGTATTCACGCAGGTGGGGAGAGGATGCAGGGAAGGGACTGGAGGGTCGCAAAGAGACGTGCTGGTATCGAACATATGCTCATGCATATGCGCTCGGGAATGAATTGATGCGTATAGGAACATAAACACACATCCAATTATGAACTTAGCCAGGGAGTGACTTTTACCAGGATGCCGGCATTCAAAAAGTGTCTTCAAGGGCTCACGGGACTTCCACGCACAGGGGACTTCTTATGCGTGATTGGGAGCCAAGTGAAACCCTAATGTGGTTTATGTCCATGATTGCTACTTGGAAAAACAGGAGAGTGACTGTGTTGTCACTTCTTAAATTGACTCGTGCAAAGAGAATACATCTGAATAATTATGATTTTATTATCATGGAGTAGACCATCATGAGCATCAAACTCACCTGTCAAGGTATGGGAGGTATGATGGAATGGTTTATTTTCGTCATCTCACATTCTAAATAGTTAAGGAAAACTGGGGTCTTTGGTAATTGAGGGTTTCTATGTTTTCAGCAACATTTTTGTGTCATAATTTGAAAAAACAACAACCTATGTTTCATATTTTTATGATTTTTTTTCAACACTAATATGTTCAACACTAAGAGATACACAGTGTTCAATCTCAGGGATGAATTCAATTATAATCATAGCTTGTTTTCTTAAAAAGTGTATCTGTCACGAACCAGGAACGGAGACGGGACCCAGTAGCGTTCCTTTACTCGGTTTTATTTATAAGAGGGAGAGAAGGGCTTGCTTCCACGATCCGAGGATTGACGGACAAGAGGAGCAGGAGATGCGGAAGTAGCACTTCCATGTCTAGCGTGAAGGATCAGAGACAGGTGGGAATTACAAGTCGCAGGCCGGGACTGGAGAGCAAAGGCGGTGTTAAGTTCAGAAACGAGGTCGGCAACAGGAGGCAGGTAGGTAACGGGGCAAAACAGATCGGGTAATAGGCAGGCAGAACGGGGCGAAGTCAGGTCCGGAAACAGGTTGGCAACGAAGATAAGGCAGAGAAAAACAGGGCAGGAACAGAGTCGGACGTAAAGGCTTACTGAGCTGGTGTCAACAGTTCGCATAACGATCTTCCTCTTGGAAGCCGGGGGTTTAAAAAGAGAGCATCAGCCAATCAGCTGTCCAGGTTGTTGGCGCCAAAAGCAGTCGCAGGTGCTCTCAATCGGTAATCATGACATTATCTGAATGTTTTTCACCCTACCATTTCCTAACAAACATTTTACCAACAAAGCTTATGTTGTCATGATTACTGAAGGATATCACCTGTGCCCGCTCATTTGGCGCCAACCACCGCGGGTTCTGATTGGCTCCCTGTCACTATTTGAACCCAGTCCTGTCACTCTTCCTTTGTCAGACTGTCTGCGAACCTCTGTGTATACTAGGCAAGCCTTTTTCGACCATGACTCTCACCTGTCTTGTTTTTGCTCCTGTCTGTCTCCGGCTACGACTCGTTTTGGTCCTGACTACGTCTGCTCCCCCGTCCCGGCTTAAGACCTCTCTTTGTCCCCGACTACGTCTACTCTCCCGATCTGGCTTATGTATCGTTTCCGACCAGGCTTACTCTCCCAGTCCCGGCTACCGACCAGTTTTTCCGTCCCTGACACCGCCATCGCTCGCTACGGAAGATCCACTTTCGTGTTCGGATCTCAATCCGAGTACAAGAGCGACTTGCTTCCCGCGTCCAGCAAACACTGGATCGTGGGCGCAGCCCTTCCTCTTTCCTTCAATAAAATGCAATTGGATCTACCATGTGTGCTGGTCGTGACAAAAACGCACCAACCATGTTTCCGTTCTGTCCTGACAGTAACAGGGTGTAATTCTTTTAGCTCTTATTGGAGCTCTTTAGCTGATCAATTTTTAGCAGGCTAACTTTCAACAGAATAACAAAATTTCTAACAGGGTGGAAAATTACTCCTGGGACATTTAACATTCAAGCAAAATAGCAAGTAAAAAGTTTCATAGCATTTAACTGAATACTGAAATTAAGTTTGGTGTAGTTTATCACATGATTAAAGAAAGCAATGATTTTATAGTTTTATGGCCTACTCCTCTTGCCGAAGTACATTACATTGCACTAAATAAAATTGAGTACGTGTGTCACCCAATATAAAAAAAAACAGTTTGAAATTCATTTTATTCAAGGTTAAATGATTGCAAACACTTTCATTCATTATCTTCGCTAGCCACGGCGCTGCCGTGCTGCCAATTGCAAGCGCTTAAACTAAATAATTAATGTACTTTTTGTATACATTTAGCAGATTTTAGAGAAGATCAGGGTAAGAGAAATATGCAAACGTGAAATGTTGCTACAAACAGAATCACCCATTTAACTGAAGGCTACTATGTGTTCACAGAAAATTGTACATACTCCAAATTATATTTGGGCCTAACCAATTAAATCAGCTGATATTATGACCACAAAAGAAATATAACTAGTTGGGAACTTTTATGGAGGAGAATATGAACTCTACTCCCTAAAATTATTCTGAAAACAATTGTATTGAGTGATTCAGGCAGAAATGTTAGGGTCTGGCGTGCCTCTGTCCACCAGAGGGCGCATAATCGTTTTCTTATTGGGACAGGTGTGTCTAATTACCCTACACCTGTCACTAATCAGCCTGACGCTTTATAAGGACGTTTATGACTGCACTCAGTGATGGGTGATTTTTTTTTTCATTTGCTAACTTCATTTTCTATCATCACCATGGTCCAGTTGCAACCTGATTTAGGAGGTTTGTTTTTTGTTCCTGACAGTCTTATTGTTGTTTTTGACTGTTTGTTTATTTGTTACTTTATTTTGTTACTTTATTTTTTGTTAATTGATTAATTAAATGCCATCTATTTTTGACCACCTCGTCTTTTCCTGGTTCCTGCCTAAAAATCACAACATGACAGGCAGAGATATTAGCGTGCATCAGCACATCAGAGCAAACGTGTCCGACAGGATGAATAAATCAACTCTTTCCCCCTGAATGAATCTCTCTCAAGTTGAGATTCTAAGACCGATGAGTTTGGTCGTTTCCGTGGTAACTGGAAATCCACCGGGCCGCCATGCTAGCTTGGCTAGCCGCTAACGCCCAGGATGTCTTACAAACGGGTAATGAATATTGGTGATAAATAGTCAGGGTTGGGTAGGGTTTAACTGGATTACTTTCAATTACTTTTGGATTACTCCAATACCAAATATGCTAATAAAAGACAAAAGAAACTAAATACGAATAAAATGATGACTCACAACACGTGGTAAGCTTTCTCTCCTGGCTTTTGATCTCCAGCAAAACGAACATAAAATGCGACAGAAACAAAATGAAATCCAAACAGCGTGCCAACATTATTTTTGCCGTTCCATGTGTTCCGTTACTCCCCAAGCCTGCACAAAATTTAGTCATTTTATTCATATTCAGTTTCTTTTGTCTTTTATTATCATATTTAGCATTGGAGTAATCCAAAAGTAATTGAAAGTAATCAAGTTAAAGTAACCCTACCCAACCCTGTAAATAGTGAGCGCCCTGTGAGAGGCTGTTTGAGGATTCAATCATATTTGCTTATACATCTAACATCATACATACAAAACTGTTCTCTCATACAGACACAGTCATACCCATGCACAAACACCATTATACTCTCTCATAATGGACTACGCTCTCTGACTCATACTATTAAACTCTCAAACTATCGATCTACAAATAAAAACACAGAACAGAGAATTGCAGGTAAATAAATGATCTTGAGTGACATATACAAACATACAATACAATTGACGGCCTTCTCCTTTCAGTGTAAGGAAGCAATTTAGAGGGCGACTGGCTAGCTGTACGTTAGCATTGGGCATTCCCAAGCTGAGCCAGGTTTCCGTAATTAAGGAATTTTTATTATTATTTTTCACACATATAATCATGATTGACAAATATAAAAACACAGTTTCTCTTAGAAAAAAAAAAACCAAACAATTGCACAGCTTAATCTCTGTTAACATGACATCAGAATCTGCATCTGAATATTAACATGTAAACTTAAAATTGTTTTCCCTGGTGGGTAGTACAACTTATTAAAGTACAGCATGGCTCTGAACGCCCGGTTTCAGTAGCAAGGTACCCTGTAAAACAATATGTTATTGTGCATTTTGTTTTTTTGTTGTGACTCGTGTGTAAACCCCATGTATATCCAATTGACAAGATGCAACCCCTGGTTTATTTGCCGGGTGAGAGGACTCCAAATGCTGCTTTAGATTAGTTGTGTTAGGTCCTTTCACTGACCCCTTTTTTGTCATGATTACTGACGCGAGGCACCTGAGTCTGCTCCTTTGGTGCCATCTGCCTCGGACACTGATTGGCTGCTTGTCTCTTTTTAAACCCCCGTCTTCCCGTCACCCGTTGTCAGTCCGTCTGCGAACCTCAGCTCATGATGGCAAACCTTTTGGACCATGACTCTCTCCTTGTCAGACAGGACAAAAGGAAGACTGAGATCACTTGCGCTCGTTTCTTGGTTTTATTGAAAGGAAGGAAATGACAAGGTGGGATTCTTCGATCCGTTGGTTGGCGGATTGACGGAACTTGACAGGCGGGTGAAGGCTTGGCGGGAATGGTCGCGGACAGATGTAATCATAGTGTTGTTGGCCGGGGCTGGAGGAGAAGGGCGTCGTAGTATCCGGAAAAGAGTTCAGGAGTCAGACGGGCAGGGCAGGTCGTAGGCAATTACAGAAACGGGTCGGCAACGGAGATCAATCAGAAGAAAACAGGGAGCAGGCAAAGAGTCAGAGGTACGGGCTTGAAGGCAACAGGTAGCGTTAGTACAATCAGACAACTTGATTCCGGAAGCTGAGGAGTTAAATGGACAGGGTGCGCCAATCAGCTGTCCTGGCTGTTGGCGCCAAAACCTGAGAACAGGTGTTCCCAATCCAGGTGATTGTGACACTCCTGTCCTGATTCCTGTTTAATTCCCGGCTCCGACCCCTTTTCTGAACTTGACTACGTTTTTGCTCCCCCGTCCAGGCCATCGATCTGTTTTTCCCCGGTCTCGACACTGCCTTTGCTTGCCACGGATATACCACTTCCGCGTCTGAGTAACCTGCTCCCCACGATCAATGATCTACGGGTCCTGTATACTACCCTTTCCTTTCTTCCTAATAAAACTAAGAGAAACACACGCAAGTGGGTCCTGTCTTTGTTCTGGTCCTGATACTTTTTGGATTATTATTACCCTAACCCTAACATTATTCTCTCTCACACATGCAACTCTACTCTCACGCACACACTACTGGGCCTTCACACACATACTACTATACACCCCTACACGCCACTATAAACTCATACTTGTTCTCACATATAACGTCATACTCTCACACATGCACAACTATACTTTCATACAGACACAGTCATATCCATTCACACATACTGCCATACTCTAATACTAATATCTGTAATAATAATTAATAATAATAATAATTTCCTTTGTATTGTCATTCTTTGTAACAATGTAATAATGCACACTACTATACTCTCATACACACTACTACACTCTCTTGCACATACTACTATGCTCTCATACAGATGATACTATACTCTTCACACATACATTACTATGATACTCTCATACGCATTACTATACGCTCTCTTACACATGTTGATATACTGTCATACACACACTGGTTTCACGCACATATTACTATACTCTTATACACAATACTATACTCTCTCACACATTCTAGTATAGTTTCGTGAGCACTACTATACCCTTTCTTACACACATTACTAAACAGTCTGTCATACACACACTACTATGCTATCACACACACATGCTACTTTACTCTCTATAGATGATTGTGTCTAAATGCAGATCATTTCATAAGAGTATAGTAGTATGTGTGTGAAAGCAAAGTAGTGTCTGCACAACAGTATAGTAATATATGTAAGACAGGGTATAGTAGCATGTGTATAAGAGTATGGACGTGTGTGTATGAAGCTATAATAGTATTTCAGAGAGAGTACAGAAGTGTGTACATGCGAGTATAGTAGTATGTGTGATAGAGTACTGTAGTATATGTAGGAAAAGTGTGGTAGTATGTGTGTGACAGCATAGATGTGTGTGTGTATGACAGTATAGTCATGTGTAGGACAGGGTATAGTTGTGTTTTTCATGAGCGTATAGTAGTATGTATGAGAGAGTGATGTAGTGAGTGTATAAGAGTATTGCAGTATATGTGAGAGAGTATGGTAGTGTGCATGAGTGCATGGGTATCACTGTGTCTGTACAATTGTTCCAGTGTGAGAGTATGACGGTATATCTGAGAGCAAGTGTATGATTTACTTTTCAAACTCATAGACTAGTAAGCGCCACGTGTTTGCCAGTTGCCAGACGTGTCCGGGTTGCCAGAGTGGGAATGCCAGAGGGAATGAAGCGCCACATGGCACATTGATGGCGGGGCCAGCTGGGGGGGAGGTGTGTGTGTGTGTTCATGTGTATATTTTGTATGTGTGTGTACGTGCCAGTGATGAATTTAGTGCAGTTTTTGTTTCACATGTTAAATTCCACAACATCTGTTCAGTAGGCAGCACAGTATACACCAACTGGGCTGGTGTGTAGCAGAGTAGTGTCAGGGGGGGGGGTGTTTCCTTTCATATAAACCAAGCCCAGCTTAATTTAAACATGATACAAATAATTCTTATTTAATCAAATTGGATTCATATTGCTCCTTTCATATATAAAAATTAGGGATTGACCCATACGGACATGATAATTTCGGGAGAAGTTAGCTGAGCAACTGCTCAAACGTTATTGTTCCTGCTTCAGTGGTTCCACCCCTGCTAGTTTATCCAATCAGAAGGCGCAGGGTAGGTAACGAGGAGAGAAGAGAAGGGGAAGGGAGGAGTGGAAGCAAGAGAGAGCATCTGAGACAATAATCAACCCGTTGAATAAATAAAAATGCTGATTCTGATATCCGTCGAATTCCCAAATTTCTGTGGCAATATTCGCCCCACATAATAATCAGTAGACCTTTAATAAACATGCAACTCATCTCATCTCATCTCATTAGCCGTACCGCTTATCCTCATTAGGGTTGCAGGGGGGGCTGGAGCCCATCCCAGCCATCTCCAGGCAGTGGGCAGGGGACACCCTGAACTGGTTGCCAGCCAGTCGCAGGGCACACAGGGACAGACAGCTCATTCGCTCATTCACACCTATGGACAATTTAGACCGGCCAATTCACCTGAAATGCATGTTTTTGAAACGTGGGAGGAAACCGGAGTGCACGGAGGAAACCCACGCAAGCACGGGGAGAACATACAAACTCCGCACAGGAAGTCTGGAGCTGGATTTGAACAACATGCATCTCAGTGCAATTAAAAACTTTTACAGTATATGCAAAATCACCTTGTACTCAATTAACACAGTAAGCATTGAGATGTGTCCACACCCATTAGTGTTAAATGTAAATTATGTTGTTGTTTTTTTAAAAATTGAACACACGTGTCTCTTTTTTTAGCACTTACCTGATGTTTATATGTGTCACGGTTGCCATGGCGCCCAAGTGGCCCTGCCCGTGTCGCGACAGTTGCGGCTCATTAACAGATTGGCTTTCCGTCTTTTTTAAGCTCAGTGCGCTCTCTCTTCCTTTGTCAGTCTGTCACGAACCTCTGCCCCACAAGACGTAGGTTCTGACTCGGTCCTGGTTTCCTGTTGGTATTTCCAGTCTGGTATTCTCATCTCATCTCATTAGCTGCACCGCTTATACTCAGTAGGATCACGGGGTGCTGGAGCCCATCCCAGCAATCATCGGGCAGTGGGCAGGGGACATCCTGAACTGGTTGCCAGCCAATCGCAGGGCACACAGGGACAGACAACTCGCTCGCTCATTCACACCTAGGGACAATTTGGACCGGCCAATCCACCTAAAATGTATGTCTTTGGAATGTGGGAGGAAACCGGAGTGCCCGGAGGAAACCCACGCAAGCACGGGGAGAACATACAAACTCCGCACAGGAAGTCCGGTAGCTGGACAGGAGGTTCCCAAGACCATAGAATTGTGCCGCTAACCACTGCACCGCCGTGCGGCCCCAGTCTGGTATTGTTGACGTTTATTATTGTCCTGTTTAATATCGATTTCCAGTTTAGTTACCGTCTATTTTTGTCCTGTTCATCATTCTTTTTAGTTTCCGTTCCCGTCTTGTATTGTCATGGAACGGACCAGGAGGCAGGAAGTGTGAACTCATTTTGCTTGTACGATCTGTCACTTTATTTACAGAAAATAAAAGTTGTCCAACACGCAGGGACCAAAGACAAAACAAAACAGGCTTAAAGGCAATCAAAAATTCGAACTAGGTAATACTCACAAAACAGGCTTAAAGGCAATCAAAATCACAAACTATGCATTTACTCAGAACAAACGGGCATGAACAGGTTTTTCCTCAAGTTAAGCAATGGTCTGGCAACGGGCAGTCCCAAAAAGAGCGCTTAAGTATCCCACACGCAATCAAGTCAATGTGTCTCAGCCGGTGTCAAGGGGCGGGACCAGCTGGGTGCCATGACGACCGTGCAGGATATGACAGAACCCCCCCTTCAAGGGACAGCTCCCGAGGTCCCAAAAGGAAATTAATACCTCGCCCCCCAGAATGGGTCGACGCTCCCGATGAAGGCAACCCCACTCCCTCTTCCGAAAACGCAGGAACGGGGAGAGGCAGGAGTGGTCGTCGTCGGACGAGTCGGGCTGGTGGTCGTCGTCGGGCTGGCGGTCGCCGTCGGACTCTGGCTGGCCGCCGTCGGAGTCGGGCTGGCCGCCGTCGGGGTCAGACTGGCCGCCTTCGGAGTCGGACTGGCCGCAGTCAGAGTCGGACTGGCGATCGGCGGAGTCGGACTGGCGATCGGCGGAGTCGGACTGGCAAGCAGGGGAGTCGGACTGGCAAGCAGGAATGGAAGGTCGGCCGACAGGTGCGGCGTTGAGGCCGACAGGCGCGGCGTTGAGGCCGACAGGCGTCTCGGACAGCTCATACAGAAAACGAGACAGGCGCTCAGCCCGCTGAGCGAGTTGCTCCATCTGGCGTCCTATGCGTTGACCTCGCTCGAGCAGCAGCTGAAGGGCGGTGACCTCACTCGGCGATAGCCAAACGGCGTTCCCCGGTATTCCCCAAAATGGGTTGTGATCGTTCGCTGAGTTCACATGAGTTGGCCAGAGCATTCTGTCATGGAACGGACCAGGAGGCAGGAAGTGTGAACTCATTTTGCGTGTACGATTCGTCACTTTAATTCAGAAAATAAAAGTTGTCCAACACGCAGGGACCAAAGACAAAACAAAACAGGCTTAAAGGCATTTAAAAATTCAAACTAGGTAATACTCACAAATCAGGCTTAAAGGCAGTCAAAATCACACACTAGGCATTTACTCAGAACAAACGGGCATGAACAGGTTTTTCCTCAAGTTAAGCAATGGTCTGGCAACGGGCAGTCCCAAAAGGAGCGCTTAAGTATCCCACACGCAATCAAGTCAATGTGTCTCAGCCGGTGTCAAGGGGCGGGACCAGCTGGGTGCCATGACGACCGTGCAGGACCTGACAGGTATCTAGCTTCCCGTCTTTCCACGCCAGACCGCTGCCTATCGTGCATGAGTCCTCATTTCCCGTAAAATAAAAGGCTTGTGTGAGAACTTCACGCGTTTGGGTCCTGAACCTGTTCCGGTTCTTGAGAATATCTCCCTTTTGAGTTGGAAAATATTTTATTGAATGAAAAAATTGAATCCGTGATTTCCAACCTTTTGAGATGAGACGGACTTTTTTCATTAAAAAAATCTCGAGGCACAAAAATGTTTAAATTTTCCTGGCACCAGTTTCGTTTCTGTTGGCTAAATTGACAGTGTAATGTTTTTCTTAATATATGTGGCCAATAAGTCTCAATAGGTAATACAGGTTCTGGTCAATAGTTTTTCTGTAATTTGGCACATATAATCCATCTAAATTTATATTTAAATCCCTATTTGGGTCGCGGGTTGCTAGAGCCCATCCCAGCTTTCTTCGGGCAGTGGGCAGGGGACACCCTGAATTGGGTAATATAATATAATATAGCAGTACATAGGTTGAGTGGTTAGCGTGTTCGAGGGACAGTTCTGAGGTCATGGGTTGAAATCCAGCTACCAGTCTTCCTGTGCGAAGTTTGCATGTTCTCCCCGTGCTTGCGGGGGCTTTCTCTAGGCCACAGGTGTCAAACAGGCGGCCTGCGGGCCGGATCAGGCCCGCTAAGGGATTGAATCCGGCCCGCGAGACAACTTTCAGAGAAGCGCAAGGGAAAAACAAACTGCAGGTTGAAATATGATGTTGCCAAAGAAAGGTGCCTCGAACAAAGACACTGTACTTGTATTTCTTTCTTTCTCTCTCTCTCGTTCCCTCTTTTCCACTCCTTTTCTCCCACTCTCTATCTCTGTCTCGTTCACTCTCTGTGTCTCTCTTTTTGTCTTTCTTTGTTGCTCTTTGTCTCTTTATCTCTCTGTGTCTTTTTAACTTATTTTGCTCTAACTTCCTTTTTTTCTTTTTCTCTCTTTTCTCTTTCTCTCTTCATACCCTTCATGCTTTCTTTTCTCTTTTCTCTCCTTTTGTCTTTCTATTTCTCTTTGGATTTATTTCTTACGCTTCCTTTCTTTTCCCCTCTCTCATTACTTTTTATCTTTTGTTTCTTATGCTCTCTCCCTCTCTCTCTCTTTTTCTTTCTTTGTCCCGCCCTCTCTCCTTGTCCCTCCCTCTGTCTCTTATTTATTTATTTATCTCTCTTTTTCTTTCTCTTTAACATACTAGTCCGGCCCCCGACAGAATGTTTGTTCTATCGTGTGGCCCCCGAGTTAAAATGAGTTTGACACCCCTGCTCTAGGCACTCCGGTTTCCTCCCACATTCCAAAACATGCCTGTCAGGTTAATTGGCATGTCCAAATTGTCCCTAGGTGTGAATGAGTGAGTTGTCTCTGTTTGCCCTGCTGGCAACCAATTCAAGGTGTCCCCTGCCCACTGCCCGAAGATAGCTGGGATGGGCTCCAGGACTCCCACAACCCTACTAAAGATAACCGGTGCAGATAATGGATGGAATTACATTAATAATATTACTATATAACAATAGTATTATTATTATATTTTTAACCTGTTCTACTATTTTTTTTTAATTCTCGGAAAATAGTGCGCTTTCTGGAGGAGAGTTTTGCTTATTAATTTACATCGTCTCTCTATGCCTGTCTCCTTTAAATATTTATTTATTGGGATTACTTGAGGGTCTGCTTTGCTCCTGATTTTACTGTGCTATGTGAACTGCCTTGAGGTTAAAAATAAACCAAACACTCTGCCAATGAGAAACCCACTGCACCCTAGTGTAGTGGAAGTGCAATTGCACTTTATTCTGAGAAAAAGTTCCTTGAAGTCAAATGTGCCCACACCCCCGGTGATGGAATATTTTGCCTCCCCAGGATTTGAGGTAAATCTTCTTATAATGTTGTTGGTTGAGTGCACAAAATCATCCTCAATTCATTGTGGCGGAATCAAAAACAAAAGCAGAATGATTACATTTCCTTCACACATGTTTATTTTACCGTAGGCTGATTAATGTGACGTGACCATGCCAATTTGTTGTTCATCACAACAACTGGGTTAAGAGTAATTTCCAGCATTGTCGCGTGGAGCCTATTCCACTAGCTATGTGCAGGTGTGTGTGCGTCTATCTGTGTGTGTATGAGCGAGTATAGTAGTGTTTGTGCATGGGTGTCACTGTGTCTGTATGAGAGTATAGTGAATTTGTGAGAGTATGATGGTATATGTGAAAGCAAGTATGATCTATTTCTCAAACACCCTCTCATGGTGAAGAATTCTCGATAAACACACACACACTGCTAGACACACTCACACAAACTATTATCCTCTTATACACGCACACGACTAAGCTAACCGAACAACCTAAAATTCTTCTTTCCTCACGTTCTTCTTTTGGAGTCCTTCTTCTTCCGGAGTCTCATTAGAAAGGTCACTTCTTCAAACTCCTCCAGAATTTTCTCTACTCTTACCTTTCTTTTTATTGCTTTGGAAATTGTATTGCTTCCTGCTGTTTTTTTCTTTTTCTTTCTTTCTTACGAACTTTCAACAAATACAAAAAACGTCCAAAACAAGAAAAGCAGAGGACATAGACTCAATAAAATCAGCAATAAAAGGGGGATTTTAACATTTTTACAAGAAAATGTGTGTTTGTCACAGGTTTACCAGCGTTTGAAACTCATGACAAAACGTTACTGGACACCAGGGCAGACCACTCAGAAAAGTTGCCTGCCCAAACGCACGACCTTATAACGCTCGGCAAAGTCCGGAACCACGAAGTTATTCGATGCAGGTCTCCGATTGGCTGCCAAGAATGCAAATTGCCTAACGAACCGAAATTCAGAAATTTCCAAACCGAACAAAGATTTCAAAATCGGAATAAAGCAAACGTTTGATTTGGGAAAAAAAAAACCTGAAAGATTTTTTTTTTGACAGTCAGACTTTTTTTTGAAAAAGTTGTTGGACACCTGGGCGGAGACGTTTTGTAAGTTGTGGGCCCGATGTAATAGATGCCGACCCTGGGTGTCCGGGCAGACGTTATTTCAGACACTGTTTTTACACACTATATTGTTGTTAGAGAGTGATAAGGAGAATGATTTTTTTTTAACAGATTGTTGTTTCATTTCCACCGCCATGTCAAGGTTGGTTAGTTTTTATTTCTGGTTTCTTGTAAGCACATTTTGTTAGTAGCGTATTTTGTTAAGCATGTATTGAAACATCTGAGTAACTCTTAATATGTTACGTCGTTACTGACATGTCTAAGATATGCACGTACGTGTAACATTAGTTTACTGTGTTCTCTATTTTATTAGTATTTTAATTTAGCTTTTAAAATTACATGTATGAATTTGGTGTTGGATTTTATCAAATAAAATTCCCCCCAAAATGCAACTTATTCTCCCATTGTGATTTGTACAGTATTGATCTCAAGACAATAGTTTCTTTTTTATCAAGTACATGCTCAGTATACATATTGATATTTTGATGAATCAGCACACCCATTTTTGTGTATAAAAATATAGTAGTGTGTATGAGGTAGTATAGTAGTGTTGCATGGGTATGACTGTATGAGAGTATAGTTGTGCATGTGTGAGAGTTTGGTGGTATAGGTGGGAGCAATCATAAATTACTTCTCAAACGGCCTCTATATTTCACACATGGAGGTATGCACATATAACAACAAGCTCTCACAACTAGTCCGTTTCTTTATCCTCATCATCCCCGCTGGCACTATGTGGAAAAAATGGTCCCCTCCACCCTCCTCCCACTTTCATTCATCTGCCCCCGCTTGCCCCCCAATGCCCCTAAGCCCCCCTATCCCCACCCGTGGCAGCCCATGTCTTTCTCAGCGTAGCGCGCCATCTGTTGTGTTGCCCCCACTACTTACCGTCCCCCATCACAGACACCGATCTATCATCCACTCTTTATTTATGCCCTACGCAGTGAAAACATGCATTTTTGTATTTAGCGATTGAAGCCTGCATACTCACTAACACTACCCCTTTGCGCTTTAGACTACATACTTTCACCCCTTAACTCTTCATTAACCAAGTGTCATACAGGCCCCCTTGGATGGTTTTGTTATTTTGGCCATGAAAGAGTCAGAAATCATGTTATGAGTGATTACTTTGGCCCAATTTTTCCAGAACAACACAAACTTTTAATATCTGGCATAACTACCATAATTATGTGTTAACACGATGTAATAAATCAAGTCGTCATGTTTATTTGTGTGGCCCTTAACCACAAAAAGTCTCAAAGGGCTGTGTAGGCTACAGAATATTATTACACCATTCCTTGCTCTAAAACCTCCGTTGGGACTTTGAAAAACTCGAAAATCTCAGCATGAGGAAATTAAGAATCCTTGAGAAGGCAACGCACGTAAGGTGATCCCCCTTCGAGGCGCTAGGCTGCAATGGATGTTGAAAAGGCATCAACAAACAATATACAAACATCATCGACCTTAAATGTAGGTTATTCATAAGCCATTGAGGTTGGCAGATCGAATCTCAGTGTGCAGAGCATTCCATAGCACCAGTCCCCGGATGGAGAAATCTCTAGAACCTGCAGATTTCTTCTTTGCTCTTGGGATTGTAAGGTTTTAATGTTTACTAAACTGCAATCTGACTCCTATTACACTTCATGTGTCATGTCTAATTCCTTACAGTTGGAGCGTGTTCTAAAGTCAGGGAAGTTATTGAGCCGAGTATAGTCCACATATTAATTTATTTAGCCGAATCACATAGTCGAAGAAATCAAGTCTCTGTCTGCGTCAATTACAATGGTGTGCAAGAGACAAGGGGGGCTTCCGGGTTGCCCCTTTTAGGTCACCTGGGATGAACTGTCCACACCCCATGAACAAGCCTTCTGGCTGATTGGTCTGTGCCGTGTTGATGCAACTTCAAGCATTGGGAGAAGGATGATAGGTCATCGCCCTTGCCCCCAGGCGAGTTGATAAAATCATTGTTATCTGCACAAACAAAAAGGAAGAAAAGGCGCAGTCCAAGGTGAAGTGCGGTTCACGACAAACCTCTCATAGTTTGCCCTCAAACACTGAAGTCAGATTTTAGAACAAGTATATTTGACTTTACGTAACCTGAAACTTCAGGATCACTAGTAGACCCAGCAAAGGCTCCGAGCAGTAACATAGGTGGAAATTATATCTCAAAGAAATGAAGGGGTAATAACAAATTAAAATAAAAAATAAAACAACAAACAGACATGGATTTTTCAGGATTATAATAAAGTAGAGACTGGAACAGAACATGAACACATGTAAGAGTCTTTCTCAGTTTTTCATACATTGTCAACTATTTTTCACGATGACCAGGCATCTTATGGGGCAGTGTCGTAGAGGGTGAAACATTTCCTGTTGACAGACACCAACATCATACAAGACCCATCAGTACCCCAAATTATTGACCATAACAACTAATAAAGTAATGTTTAAAGGATTCAAGTGTTTTTATTGGTAACAGATAAGAAAATACGCTTTACCAAATGCATTACTTATTATGCCCCATCTCTGATATGCCTTGCCTGTGATTGGTCCGTTGCCACACGTGGATGAGATATCTTAGAAACTGAACATTTTTCCACCCCTTCAAATAATTAATTGGGAGAAAGTGCATCCAGTGTCCAAACAGAGGCTGGCAGCCGCACCCGAGGGCATCATTCTGGTTCATCATTCCGCAAAGGAATATTGATGTGCTTGCATTCTCTTTGGAGTGATTTGCAGTGTTGGCAATTATGTTGTTATGAATAACGTCGTTACGTAATGGCGTTATTTTCAGTAACGGGGTAATCTAACTGGCAGCACGGCGGCGCAGTGGTTAGCGCTTGTGCGGCACAGTTCATTCCTGGGAACCTGTCGTGGGTTCAAATCCAGCTCCAGACTTCCTGTGCGGAGTTTGTATGCTCTCCCCGTGCTTGCGTGGGTTTCCTCCGGGCACTCCGGTTTCCTCCCACGTTCCAAAAACATGCATTTCAGGTGAATTGGCCGGTCCAAATTGTCCCTAGGTGTGAATGAGCGAATGAGTTGTCTGTCCCTGTGTGCCCTGCTATTGGCTGGCAACCAGTTCAGGGTGTCCCCTGCCCACTGCCCGGAGATGGCTGGGATGGGCTCCAGGCCCCCCGCGACCCTAATGAGGATAAGCGGTACGGCAAATGAGATGAGATGAGATGGGTAATCTAACTAATTTTTTGTTACTGAAGGCTAAAAGCAGTGTTTTACTTTGAATAAATTGAAGCAACTCCAAGCTGCAGCGAGTCTACACTACTCTGTTTATTCATCATCCCTGCACATTCCAGAATAACACCCGTAGGATCCAAAATGTATATGATATTGATCGTTATTTTTGTTTTACCCATGGGGTGGCGCACATATATATATATATATATATATATATATATATATATATATATATATATATATATATATATATATGGCAGGGCACACAGGGACAGACAACTCACTCGCTCATTCACACCTAGGGACAATTTGGACCGGCCAATTCACCTGACAAGCATGTTTTTGGAATGTGGGTTGAAACCGGAGTGCCCGGAGGAAACCCACGCAAGCACGGGGAGAACATACAAACCCCGCACAGGAAGTCTGGTAGCTGGACCTCAGAACTGTGCCGCACACGTGCTAACCACTGCGCACTGCATATATATATATATATGTATATATATATATATATATATAGCTATATATATATATATATATGTTTATAGTATATTTATATATATATATAGCTATATATATATATATATATATATATATATATATATATATATATATATATATATATATATATATATATTTATAGTATATTTATATATATATATATATATATATGTTTATAGTATATTTATATATATATATGTTTATAGTATATATATATATATCTATATATATATATATATATATGTATATATATATAGCCTGTGTGCCCTGCGATTGGCTGGCAACCAGTTCAGGGTGTCCCCTGCCCACTGCCCGGAGATGGCTGGGATGGGCTCCAGCCCCCCCGCGACCCTAATGAGGATAAGCGGTACGGCTAATGAGATGAGATGATATATATATATATATATATATATATATATATATATATATATATATATATATATATATATATATATATATATATATATATATATATTATATATATACATATGCTAAGCTGCACTACGCAAAATCTGGTTTCTTTTACGTTGAGTAAAAAGCGAGGTTCGAGAAGCTTCTCCTCCTAAAATACAATCACTATGTGTGTTTTAAGCCTACATTTAAACAGTTCCACTGAGGTTGCAGATCGAATCTTAGAGGTCAGAGCTTCCCACAACATGGGGCCCGACTGGAGAATGCTGTCGAACCTGCGGATCTCTTCTTGGCTCCTGGGATAGCTATCAGACCAACATTTGCCGAGCGAAGGCTCCGAGCAGGAACATACGGGGAAATTAAATCTAAAAGATATAAGGGGCAAGTCCGTGCTTAATTTTGTATAATACCAACAGAACCTTAAAACCTCATCTGTAGCTGACATGGAGCCAATGCAGGTTAATTAAGTCGGGGTAATGTGACGTTCGGGATACATCAGTTTTTGCTACTAGAACCTCACAACTCCAATGTCATTTTAAAATATTTATCTGGTCCGAGGTTGGAGAAATCCCACTTCCCATTTTTCTGTAATGCAGCATTATATTTAATTTAGCAAACTCAGTTAATAATGTTTAGTTCTGATTGTTATTGTATAGTATATGATATTATATTAGATTATTATATTGTTTACTGTTTATTTTTGTTGCACTTCAAGTGTAGCATGAATCTGTTGCTGCTGAGGTACAATACATATTACATTAAAACACGACTACCAGTCTGTTTCTTTCTATTCAACTGAGTTAGAAACTGCTCAGAATTTTTTAAATTCTTTGACATACAAGAACTTAGTGTTCAAGTAATGGAAATAGCTACTTTGCCTAGTAACAAGTTACTTTTACTATATGTTGTACCGCATTCAACATTGCGCAAAGTTTCTATTTTGCAATGTCAAAGGAAATTATGAGACTATGTCAGAACAAATGAACTAAATACTATGCTTTAATTTAATTATTTGATAATCTGATAACACCGGGGCTAAGATTTGTTATGTTGCATGTGGGCTGGTATGGTGTTATTCCGCATGTTGCCTTGACAACTCCCCCCCAGTTTGCTTGTCAGACCGGAGCTGGGATCCAGGGCACCTTACACCTTGCAATACAGTCTGAAAGAAGCCAGCAAGGGCACAAGAGGTCCAGCCAAACAAGCAGTACAGGCAAACAGAGAACCTAGCTTGGCCAGTGCCCAAGCCTGATTGAGCCAGCGGCCAACCCGGTAGAAAACAGCCAGCAAACTCAAAGAAGCCTCAAACCACCAACACTAAACCACGGCTTCAACACACTACAACCTGTGGTGCTTTTCCCGACCGAGTCTCTAGCCCTCGGGATTCCTCACCGCTCAACAGCCAAGGACATCAAGACTGAGCGGTCACCTTCACCGAACCAGAACCAAAGTTTATCTCATGGTGCTAGTTATTGGTATTGGTGCGACGTTAAAGGGGAATTCTATTAAATTAAGATAACGTAATATTCAAGCCAACATTGTTTTCTATCCAAATGGTGCCAGTTTAAGATCTCAACTTCTATCTTTCATTGTTTTCTATTATTTATTTTTGATCACTCCTAGAAGGTGAAATTAATCAGTCATCATGACAGACACAATGAAAGGTAGTCAATGATTAGTAAAAGAAAACTACATAAATCTATGGGTGTCATGATTAATGATTAGTATGACCTGTACCTATTCATTGGGCGCCAGCCGCTGCAGGCTACCTGATTGGTTCCCTGTCCTTTTTTAAGCCCAGTCCTGTCACTCTGTGGTTGTCAGTCCATCAGCGAAACTCTGTTGTTTCAAGGCAAGTATTTTGACCCTGACTCCCACCTGTCCCATTTTTGCACCCGTTTTTCCACACGTCCATTCCTGATCTCTCCGTTTTTCTCCGGCTCCGACCTGTTTTTGATCCCGACCACATTTGCCTGCCCGTCCCGGCTTGCGACCCGTTTTTGATCCAACCACGTTTTGCTCTCCTGTCCTGGCTACCGACCTGTTTTTCCGTCCTTGACACCGCCATCTCCTGCTACGGAAGATGCACTTCCGTGTTCGGATGACAATTCGAGTACCAGAGAGACTTGCTAGGGAGCACCGAATCGCGGGCGCTGCCCTTCCTCTTTCCATCAATAAACTTGTGTTTAATGCTACGCATTTTGGTCCTGATTCCGTTCTGATCTTGACAGAAAGTGTGTGTTGAAGTACTGTATATTGAACTATCAAAAATGGTAAATGGAATTCACTTAAACTTGGGTCTAGCCACGGTTCAGAATAACTAAAAAAGTCTTTTTAATCCATTTTTTGTGATATAATGATCCAAAAACATATGTGGTACTCCAAAAGACAAAACAAGTTTTGAAAAGAGTAAACCCTTCTTTTTTATTTAATTTGTCAATAAAGTATGGGTTGAAATAAGTTATTTACCACCCAAATTTCACTACAATTATAATTCAGTTAATAACCTTTTGGAAGAAGTAAGTAACTATTACTAATTATTATTTGAAAGTAACATGGCCAACACTGCTGATATGTCAACTTTGGTCCGAGGGCCCGGCTTAATCCCCAGCGAGGTTTAGGCGGGTATTCTTCTCAGGTGTAAACAGAAGCGCGCCGTGACGGTGACAGCTCATCCGTCAGCCACGGGGGCCTCAGGGGCAACGGCTGCAGCTCTTGGAACCTGACCAAAACAATTTCCCCGTCGATGCATGGGCGTGCTGTTTTATGACGCGTATTAGAGGAAAGGGTCTTTATTTGGTGACCCTGAAGAGAATTAGAACAGCCGAGGAAATGGCGGCAACGCTTGCTTTTAAGAGCGAAACCATCATTTGATGCCACGCTCCACCTGTATTAGCAGGAGAGGATGAAGCAAAAAGCTTTGCAATTTAGCTTGGGCCATCTGTCAAGGGTACCTGCTTCCGATACCAAATTCCCTAGTACAAGCCCTGGAAAGGGCCCAAGATAGCTGTTTCAAAACAAAATGGAATACTTCCCTATCGTTTATGTTTTTGAACCCTTCACGTTAAGTCTTGAAGCTAGGGTTTCAAGCTGGGGTGATCTTAAGTTCAGAGCTTTTGGGGTGCCGAACACCCAAAATATCTGGCTTTTTTTTCATTTCAATCAAAAAAAAGTATATGTAAAATTCAGTAAAGGTAACATTTTAATTTCAAAGATTTTGCTCAAGTATTTTTATCTTGAAAGGCCGTCTTTGTCATGATTACTGATGCGAAGCACCTGTGCCCGCACATTTGGCGCCAACTGCCTCGGACTCTGATTGGCTCCCTGTCCCTATTCAAACCCACTCCTTTCTGTCACCTGCTGTCAGTCCTTCTGCGAACCTCAGTTTACACTAGGCAAGCACTTCGATCCTGACTCACTCCTGTTTTGGCTTCCGTCTGTTTCCTGGCTTCGACCCGTTTTTTTTTATCTAGACCACGTTTTTTGCTCTCCTGGCCACTGACCTGTTTTTTCCGCTCCCGACACCGCCATTGCTTGCCACGGAAGTGCCACTTCCGCGTTCAGAGCGACCAGCGATCACCGGATCTTGTGTGCAATCCTTTCCCTTCTTCCCAATAAAATTGAGAGAAACGTACTCAAGTGGGTCCTGTCTCCGTTCTAGTCCTGACAGTCTTTATCGATTAGATGTTTGTTTTAGGGCCGTTTGTATGAAATCAGCCCCCAGGATGATAGTTTGAGGCTCCTGCCTTAATATAAAATTTAAAGGGACAATTTATATAATTTTCCCACTTGATGTTGCTGTATTTTTTTGTGCCACCAAAAACAAGAAGAAGATAGAATATGGTGACTCAAAGTGCCAAAAAGCCACTTTGTTATTTTTTAAAAGAAGAGAAATAAGAAAAGAAGAAAATAAATGAAAAGATAAATGAAAAAAGTACAAAAAAGAAAAAAGAGAAAAAATAATAAAAAGAAGTAAGACAAAAAGTTAAACTCAAGAAAAAAAAGGTGCTTCTTTTTTTTCTCTTGAATTCTTTCCATAATGACATACTCTCACCGTACTACACTGGAGCCTCCCCAGACTCTGCAGCTGTGCTGCAAGAGACTAGCTGAGGGAAAAGAGGGGAGAGGGGTGATAGGAATCAAATGGAAGAAATCTAATTTCTAATACCATTTCAAAGGGGCAGCACGGCAGGTCATGAGATCGAACCACCTGTGTGGAGTTTGCATGTTCTCCCCGTGCTTGCGTGGGTTTCCTCCGGGCGCTCCGGTTTCTTCCCACATTCCAAAAACATGCATGTTAAGTTAATTGGCCGGTCCAAATTGTCCCTAGGTGTGAATGAGGGAGTGAATTGTCTGTCCCTGTGTGCCCTGCGACTGGCTGGCAACTAGTGCACTGCGCGAAGATAGCAGGAATGGGCTGCAGCACCCCTGCGACCCTACTGAGGATAAGCGGTGCAGATAATGGATGGATGGATACCATTTCAAGGGAGCAGTTGCTTTCCGACACTGAGTTGTTCACATATTTGTTTTGTTTTACTTCTTTATATTTTAGCTAGCGTTTTTTTGTTATTCAAACCTATAGTGTCCTTTATTCAAGAAAATAAAGTTTCAAGATGCTATAATGTTGGGGGGTGCTTGTGATGAATTAGGGGCACCCGAGCACCCCCTAAAATCGAGCTGGTTACGTCCATGGTTTTAATAAGAAGGCTTTTTAAAAACCAAAAGCCTGAGAAAAAAAAAAACGAAAAGAAAAATGGTGCTGGGTGATCAACTTGAGTTTCCGTTCTTTGTATGCTTCCCTGTGTGCAATACACGAGGGGTCGGGAACCTTTTCAAGCCAAAGAGACATAATGGCTTATTTTTTTCTGTTTCGGGCGAAGAAAGCCTCGCCAAGTCATGTTTATTTGCATAGCCCTTAATCACAAGGAGTATCAAAGCTGCACAAACCACAGATTATTGGAAACCACCGACTATTATTACACCATCCCCTTATCTAAAACCTACATTAGGGCAAGGAAAAACTCAAAAAACCTCAACATGAGGAAAATGAAGAAACCTTGAGAAAGGACCGCACATGAGGTAATCCAGGATGACCAGGCAGCGATGGATATTGTAATAACAATTAATACACAGATACAATCAACAGGAAATATAGGTCATTCATAAGCTATCGAATAGAAGTGTGTTTCAAGCCTGTATTTAAACAGTTCCACTGAGGTTGCAGATCGAATCTCAGGGGGCAGAGCATTCCACAACGTAGAAGCTCGAATGGAAAACGCTCTTCAACCTGCGGTTCTCTTATGTTTTAGGACAATAATCAACAGAAGTCTAGATAATAGCTACTTTTCCCCTCATTTGATTTCACTGTGTGACGTGAGATGACTAGATAAAAATTCTGATGTAATAATAATGCCACAGTTGGTGTCCCATATCAACAATTATACTACTTGTCTCACTTTCGCAGTTACTTAAGATCATTGTCACTTATTATGACCTTCATTTATTTTGTAAATAATGGTCTTAACACATTTTGCAAGTAGAGTTCCTTTGTAAAAATATCCCAAAGAACTGCGTGGTGGAAAGAGAGGGGAGTGTGCTATGTGTGCAGCAACCACCAATACATGTTAACGTGAAAGGCAGTTTGAAATAGAAACAAAATAGAGAACACAGTATACTAACGTTACACATATGTGCTTTTTTAAGACACGCTCATACACATCAGTAACGACAAAACATATCAATATCAGAAGCAGAACTGAAACAGGACCCAATTGTGTTACGTTTCTCACAAGTTTTATTAAAGGAAAGAGGAAAGGCTGCTTCCACGATCCGGTGTTTGCTAGGCGCGGCAAGCAAGTTCTGATCCGAACACGGAAGTGGATCTTCTGTAGCAAGCGATGGCGGTGTCAAGGACGGAAAAACAGGTCGATAGCCAGGACAGGAGAGCAAAAACGAGTCGTAAGCCAGGAAAGGAGAGCAGTTGTGGTTGGGGACAAAACAGGTCGAAAGCCGGGACGGGAGAGTAGACGTGGTCAGGATCAAAAACGGGTCGAAGCCGGGGGACAGATGGGAGCAAAAAACATATGGGAGTTCGGGTCGAAAAAGGCTTGCCTGTTGTTAACTGAGGTTCGGAGACGGACTGACCAAAGGGGACAGATAGGAGTGGGTTTAAATAGGGACAGGGAGCCAATTAGAGTCTGAGGCAGTTACCACCAAAGGAGCGGGCACAGGTGATTCACATAGGTAATCATGACAATCAACAGTTTTTCAGATAACTCTAGCATAAAGAACATTCATACCAATCTATCAGCTTCACTCCAAGTCGCTAGGCTTGTGCAGTCCTTTGAGACATTTTGTGATTAATGGCTATACAAATAAATGTGACTTGACTGGAAATTATTAACACAGGCCTGGAGCTCCCTCTTGCAGTTTAGTGTGAAAATAACATGTGAAGTGATATACAGCAGAGGTAATCAAAAATGCAAGATGCAAATTCAAGAATATAATCATGTTTTAACATATAAGTCTCACTGGAGTACAAGTCGCATGAAAAGAATTTGACTCACAGTCAAGAAAATACAATAAATTATGATTATTGTATTGATGTTCTGCTGGTTCGAGAGTGTTCTCCATCCGGGCACCGGTGCTATGGAATGCTCTTCCCCCTGAGATCCGATCTGCAACCTCAGTGGAAATGTTTAAATCTAAGCTTAAAACTCACTTCTACTCTATAGCATATGAATAACCTACTCTTCTCGTCGGCTCCAGAGCAGGGGAATGTATAATAATATTCTGAAAAATAGTCTGTGTAATATAGTGTAATAATCTGTGAAGCCCTTTGAGACTCTTCGTGATTTAGGGCTATACAAATAAAAATTACTTGACTTGACTTGATTATAATGAGAACAACAAATTAAAAACATTGGATTTGCAACTAACAAATGAATTTCTCATAGCACTGTTTGCAAAAAAATGGTTATGTTTAATACATACAGTAAAGAAGTCTTCCACCCATATAAATGAGGGATGAGCGATTGAGCAAGGGAGAGAGTGAGCCACATAGCAGCTGTCCACCTAATTCCCCCTTAACCGTAGCGCTTGTGCTCTGATTAAGAAAGCGATCTGGCCTTTAATTTCCGCGTGACACCGCTTAATGCCTCTCGGAGCGTCTCAATCGCCTTGGCGAGTCTCACACCGCCGTCTCCATGAGAGAAAGTAGAAAGTCAAAACGAACGCTGCAAACAGCTCTGGTTGCAGATTTTGTTTACAGGTTAGGGTTTCAATGGATGGTAAGGGATTTTGATTCGCGTTTCAAAACGAACTTCAGGTTTTAAGATTTAGGGTTTTAATTGTGTTCAAATTCACAGATTTAGGGCTCTACGCTTTCAAGGTTTTCGACTCTGGGGTAGGGCTTCAAGATGGGTTACAGTTTCAATCTAAATAGGTAGGGTTTTAAATTGGGCTAAGGATATTTGGATGTTCGCTAAAACTGTTTTCCTGACTGACAGTCTTTTTCCTCAAACTTGAGTAGTTACTCATACCCACAGTGAGATTTTTTTTAAATAAACATACTGTACATCTTTTTCATCATTTGATTGGTAGAGCAAGGAAGCAATACATCAATTGTTGCACACAGTAAATTATTTTATTGTCTTACCTTAACTAATACATACAGTATATGCACTGCTCTTTTAAAAAAAAAGGGCCCACCAATAGATAGTTAATTCTCCATTCTGAAAAAAACGTCTGTGCAACAGGAAAAAAAAAATACTGGATAACGTCTATTGGCTTCATTACTCTTGCTGCTGCTGGTCCTTAGTGCTGCCTTTGACACTGTGGACCATAATATCTTACAAGAACGGTTGGAAAAATGGATTGGTCTCTCAGGAACCGTCCTCTTATGGTTCAGATTCTACCTCTCAGATAGGACGCACTGTGTTAAATATGTTGAAATGACATCTGAGCCCTTTAGTGTTACCTGTGGTGTTCCGCACGGTTGAGTACTTGGCCCCCTTCTTTTCAGCATTTACATGCTTCCATTAGGTGATATTATTCACAAGTATTTGCCCTCATGTAGGTTTTAGATCAGGTGATGGTGTAATAATAGTCTGTGGTTTGCAATAATCTGTGGTCTGTGCAGCCCTTTGAGACTCTTTGTGATTAAGGGCTACACAAATAAACATGACGTGACTTGACATAGCCTGCACCTTAGCTTGCTACTGCGATACTATTACTAGTTTTATTGTTTGGAGCTGAGGTAGCGCACCAAATTGGACTCCTTGGTCTCACTATCGCCCTCTGCCATTGAGGCAAGAGAATTTCATGCCTTACTATGAATCTGCAGATGCTCAGCACAATAATACATATTGATAATATTCATAATGCATTGTGAAAGTTCTGAGTCTTTGGATAAGAAAATCCAAAAAGGGCAAAGTTTAGTGAGAAACCACTCTACTACTGAATCACCCGCCTCACCCGACTGAACGTCCCAGCTCATACTGATACCAAGTACCAACAACACTACTACTTTTAAAAAATAAAATGTAAATTTAAAATCCATCCATCCATCCATTATCTGCACCGCTTATCCTCAGTAGGGTTGCGGGGGAGCTGGAGCCCATCCCAGCTATCTTCGGGCATTGGGCAAGGGACACCCTGAACTGGTTGCCAGCCAGTCACAGGGCACACAGAGACAGACGACTCACTCAGTTTTCCCGGAGGAAACCCACGCAGGCACGAGGAGAACATACAAACTGCGGTGGCTGCACTTGAACCCTGAATCTCTGCACCGCGGAACTGCGGCATGGCGACCACCCAGTCTAAAATTTGAAAATCATTCCAAATAATTTTTTTTGAGTAACAAAATTAAATCAAATAAAATAGATTTTAAAAAAGCATTTACAGAAAAATCGATTTGAAATTTGGGCTTGAGTGCAATGAGAATGTAGGTTTTATGGGGGTGCACAAAGGTACCCAGGCTAAGAAATCCAGGTCAGTGCAATTGTACGGCATTAAACAACGACTTCCATTACATGGGGTTTTCTCGAATGTTATCTGGTTGACTAATGGTAGTCAGCATACACAGCTATGGTTTGGAGTGGCTCGTGGCTTTGTCAACTTTCAGTGTACATATCTGAAACATCACATCATAGTTTAATGAAAAGCCGCATTAGCTCAGGAAGTATCTTGGGATCAAAAGGTCACAGGTTCGATTACCGGCTAACCTTGTGATATGTCAAAGTGTCCTTGGGCAAGACACTGAATCCCTAATGCCCCCAATAAGCAGGTAGGCGCCTTGCATCGCTGACTCCCTATTGGTGTGTGAGTGTGCGTGTGAACGGGTAAGTGTGAAGCACATTGTAAAGCACTTTAGGAGGTCTTCATTGTCTTGAAAAGCGCTGTATAAATGCAGACCATTTACCATTTATGCTTCTCTTAGCATTGTCTTGCGCGCCGGATTCAATTTGTAAGCGGTCATGATATGGCCTGCGGGCTGTAGTTTGGCATCCTCTGCTCAACATCCTTTGAACCCGCATTAGGTTTTAAGTAAGACTGCATGTCAAGCATTGTTTCGGGGAAGAATTTGGCATTTGTGTTTGAATTGCAAAACCGGATTTAATGATCGGGTAAGAAATTGTTTTCAAAATTATTTGTCTTCATTAACAGTTGATTGCATTTGAAATTCTTGCTTTGCTTCCATTCTCAAGTAAGTTTCATGGAGCAGGTTCATGTTTGCACAGACGCCACCAATGAAGCTTCGGTAAACACTGGAGTGCGCCATGTGGCATGTGTGTGTGCAGCGCGAGGTGGCGTTGCTAAGAGCGGCAGGTTGCATGCAGACAGCAGCACACGAGCATCCTCCACATGGCAGAAGAAAGGAGTGGAGCAATGCCAACAAGACCCCCACAAAATGACAAGACACCACCTCCTCCAGCTCGACCCTCCCCTTGAGAGTTGAGGCAAAAAGAAGATGGAGATGATCATATGGCCTCCGTTGGGCACGTGGAATGATCGTAAAGATAATTAAGATTGAGAGAAGAACAATTTCTAAAACTTGGTTTAGGATTTTAAGATATAGCTCTGGGAATGCATGTCTCAAATTCGGTTAGTTTTAAAACAGCATTTTTTAAAGGTGCTGTATGGATTTTAAAACGTCTCTATTCGCTGACACCATCTTCTGGCTTAAGTTATAATTGCAGCCTCTGTCAAGGTGGTGTGTGCAAGTACTGCATGTGCATTTTTTTAGACTCTTTTTGAAACAGTCCTTTTCTCACGTTCACCAATTTCTGTCATGAACCAGAACAGGATCAGGACCCAAACGCGTGACGTTCTCACACAAGCCTTTTATTTTACGAGAAATGGAGAATCATGCAAGTTAGGCAGCAGTCTGGCATAAAATGATAGGAAGCCAGAGGCTGACGAGATCGATACCAACTGCCCAAGTGGATATCGGACAGATGGGGTCAATACCGGACAGGACCGACAGACAGGATTGATAATGAAACAGGATAATCAAAAATACAAAGGACAAACAAGACGGGAACGAAAACTGGAGCGAAAAATCAACAGGACAAAAATAGACGGGAACAATACTGGACGGGAAATACCAACAGGAAAACGGGACTGAGTCAGAACCCACGTCTTGCGGGGTTGAGGTTCATTGACGGACTGACAAAGTAAGAGAGAGCGCACTGAACTTAAAAAGACGGAAAGCCAACCTGTTAATGAGCCGCAGCTGGTGCCACACAGGCGGGGCCAATTGGACGCCATGGCAACCGTGACAATTTCATGCTAACCTAATAGAAAACTGCGAGCATCAAACCACTTTTCTCCCCCTTCCCCCTTTTCTAACTTCCTAATGTGTCACGTGTGTTAGGTTTTTAGAAGATGATGGACCCATGTGGAGAAGGTAGGCAGGACTTTTGAAACGGGGGTGCTCAAAACAAGGACGGTATTTATTAACAAAACCGACACCAAAGTACCATGTAAACAAGTGGTCACAAAGCAACCAATAAAATGCCAAATAAGAAACCATAAACAAAAACCAAACCTTGAAGTAACACGGAAACCAGAAACAAGCAGAGACTAACCTGACATGTAGGTGAAAATAAAACTGTTAATGATCCAATCCTTCAGCGTATTGAAACCGCCATCAAATTCAATCTAGAACTCCAAAATAAGCGTGTGTAACGCCACTCATGATTCATTTTTACGCACTATTATTACACGCAAGTGCACACGATAGTGATGGAAAAGCGGAGAGAGATGTGAAATATTTCCAACTCTTTCAAAATGTCTAGAAAATTGTCCAAAGTAAAATTGTCCAAAGGGTTATATTGCTACTATTTAGTCATCTCCAAATGGCCATTGAAAAAATGTTTAAAATACAATGTTTAGTTTTTTAGATTGTGACTAAATTTGACAAGGTACAGGGTTAAGGTCAAGCTATTGTCTCACCTGTTTACCTAGCTAAGATGTCCATGCTACACTAATTTACAGGCAATTGATTGCCATCAATTGCATTCGGTGACCAAACCCCCCAATTCTAACCCTTAATGCCGAGCGCCAAGCAGTGAGGCAATGAGTACCGATGTTGTAAGTCTTGGGTATGACTCGGCCGAGGCTGGAACCAGCGACCTCCCAGTCTCGGAGCGGGCGCCCTACCCACAAGGCCACCAAGCTGGTTGGCTAGTAAGCTGGTTAAATGTTATATGTTCTGATAAATAAATTTGTAATGTTGAGAACAGTTATGTTCAAAAATATCAATTTTGAACACATACATTGCAATCTAAATAAAAAAAAAAATTCTTACTCACATATTGTCATTATTACTGATGCGAGGCACCTGAGTCTGCTCCTTTGGCGCCAACTGCCTCGGATGCTGATTGGCTGCTTATCTCTTTTTAGACCCCCTGTCATGATTGCTGATTCGGGGCACCTGCGAATGCCCCGTTGGCGCCAACAGCCCTGGTTGCTGATTGGTTCCCTGACCCTTTTTATATCCCCGGCTTCCAAGAGGAAGCTGTCAGACCGTCCTGCGAACCTACGCTTTCAGCTAGGCAAGGTCTGTACCTTCCGACAATCTCCAGCCCCGTTTTCTCCTGCCTGATACCTGTTGCTGACCTGTTTCTGGACCCGTTTCTGCCCTGCTCTTCTGTCCCGGCCATCAACCTGTTTTGCCCAGTTGCCTGCCTGATACCTGTTGCCGACCTCTTTTATGGACTCATTACCGCCCTTGATCCCCCCTCCCGGCTATCGACCAGTTTTTCCGCGGCCTACGACTATCCTCGCTCGACACGGAAGTGCCACTTCCGCGTTCCGAGCGATCTGCTACCCGTGACTGACGATACACTGAACAGAATAAGATCGAGGGTGCAAGCCTTTTCTTCCTTCTCAATAAAACTGAGAAAAACGAACGCAAGTGGGTCCTGTCTCAGTTTCTGGTCTCTTACACATATGTAGTTTAAAGGTGGGGTGGATACTTTTAGGTATCCCTTTAAAAATTGAAAGTTTTTTTCTCTATTAAGTAGCTGTTAAATATACCCAACTGTGTTCAAAGGCTTTATTTTCTCTTGCCCATTTGTTTTTATCTCACTTTATCACGCCTGTACGGGGCAGAACAAATCCCCAAAAGAAAAAAAAAGAAAAGTTTATTCAAGCGTGTCTAAGAAATGCAAATCATGTGCTATTCTCCCGCCATTTCCTGGCTTAAAGTCATAATTGCAGCCTTAAGTTTTAAAATGCTACACTCCACCTTTAAGTCTTTTCTGATTAATTAATTTATTTTCTGACTGGTTCTTAATATATTTTTAGAACTTATTTTCTTTCTTTCTTATATTTGAGAAAAGTGGTATATTTTTTCATCAGGAATTTTTTGTGGAAAACCTGATGCAGCCCAAAGTCACCAGAACCTAAGCTGCAGTGGGCCCCAATAAAATTGAATTTTAGACCCCTGAAGGGTTATTACATATTATTTGGTGCATCCTAGTGGTAAAGACAAATATACATCTAAAATGTACAAAATTATGTCGTATGCCCCACGTTGTTCCTCATCTTAATTATTATTTCTACTACAAAACACAAACTCAAAACACACTTCTATTATATAGCATATGAATAACCTATATTTTTGTTGACAATATCTGTATGACTGTTGACTATTGTATGTAAATAGCAAATATGGGCTTAAGACAGGGGTAGCGAACAAGTTTGACACAAAGAGCCGAGATTTTTAACTGTGAGACTCAAAGAGCCACACCACGCACTGACCTGCCATGACAGACAGACACACACAATTAAAAACATTATTTCCCATAACACACTCCCCTCCTTTCAATACAACAATTATTGTTCTTGTGTTCAATACGCACAAAAAAATCTAAATATGAAACCAGGCAAACAGCCACAGTATATAGAAATTATGATGAGGCAAAGAGCCGCATTCTTATTGGCCAAGAGCCGCATGCGGCTCTAGAGCCTCGTGTTCGCCACCCCTGACTTAAGATGTGCAAAAAATATGTAGTCTGCCATATCAATTATTGCATGCTAAATGTAAGGATTAGTTTTATTACTTTAGAAAGAAAAGATGTTAAAATAATCAAAAGTATCTATCACATGATGCAATTATGCTTTTTTTAATGGAACATCGTGTATTATTTAGTGCCTCCTGGTGGTTAAAACATGGTTAATTAAAAAAAACCTATTTAAATAACAATAAGATAAAAATTTACTTCAGGTTAGTTGGCTGGTCCAAATTTTCCCTAGGTGTGAGTGAGTGTGTGCGACTGGCAGGCAACCAGTTAAGGGTGTCCCCCTGCCCACTGCCCTAAGATAACTGAGATGGCCTCCAGCACCTCCTTTGGCACAGATAATGAATGGATGGAAGATAAAAATGCATAAACTATCAGATAAATGGTCATTGCTTAAAATACTCGTAGGTTGAGAAATTTGTATTCATTGGACGTAACATTAGGCTCACCTAAAGATAGCTGACATGACTGTCCTTCATCATGCTGCTACTTGGACTTGCACCCTCTTATTGGACGTGCACCCTCTCATCTCTCTGATTTGATTTCCCCCTATGTTCCTGCACGGAGTCTGCACTCGGAAAATGCCGGTCTACTTGTGACTCCGAGAGCCAAGAAGACTGCAGGCTTGAGAGCGTTCTCCATCCGGGCCCCGGTGCTATGGAATGCCCTGCCTCCGGAGATAAGATCTGCAAGATGGAAGTTGTTAAATCAAGGCTTAAGACACACTCCTATTCCAAAGCTTATGATTGATGCCTACCTCATATTCTATATTGTCCTGTGTTTTTCCGACTGCCTGCCTTGTGGTAATACGAAGGAGAAGGACGATTTGAGATGAGTCAGCGGACCAGCGTTTGACTTGAAGCATGTGAACGCCTGCATGAACCAGCTGGCAGAGATGGGAAGCTGCGTCGTGGCCGTCATATACTTTCTGGACTAGTTTACAGGCTGGGGGCGTTGCTGCTGTCATGCACTTTGCGGACAAATTTTCAACATGTTACCTAGTGTTTACTATGTTTGTGAACTGAAATGCTAAATGTAATTCACCCTGGTCATCCTGGAAGGGGGATATCACTTGTGAGGTCCCTTCTCAAGGTTTCTCTTTTTCCTCACGCTGAGGTTTTGAGTTGTTCCTTGCCCGCATGTTGGTTTAAGATCAGGTAATTGTGTCATTGTAATCCTGTGCAGTCCTTTGAGACATTTTTGTGACTAAGGGCTATATAAATAAATTTGACTTGACTTGACTACACTGCCCCCAAGCGGCTGGAGAGCGCTTTTATTTAAAACGATTTATTTTTTAAATAGAAATGACAGTTGGGATTTAATCCAGCCGAATGTAGTCCGAGGGCCGTATGTTTGGGAGAAGAAAAGTCATATTTTCTGTGTGCAGCTCGCTTGCGCGCCCCTTTAAAAAAGGAGACATCGTGCGAAAAGGCCGCTATGCAAATGAGGCGGTTATTACCCCACTGCTCATCAAGCCGCGCAGAGGAGACATTAATAGGCTGATGAATATGCATGCGGATTTGTTAATTAAGTTAATTATTCTGCTGAAAATGCATTTGTCTTCCAAGGACATCTTCCCCAGGATTTCAACCTGCTCCGCTCATTAGTCATGCGATGTTTCATGCGGGTGAGAGGGAAAAAAACAACAGGAGGGGAGAGGAGAGTGTTTGTTGTTGTTTTTAGTAGATGGAAAGGAATGGGGGGTTAATGCAGGGCTCTCAAACTTGCGGTTTCTGAGCCAATTGCGGCCAACGGGATGACCATTTTAGGCCACCACTTAACATCAAGGTTTAACGGAACAATGTATATTGTTATAAGCCTCCTGGTGGTAAAGAAAACATTCATTAAAAACTAGTTGTGTGCCATTAGAGCATCAAATGTGAAATGTGAAACCATTTTTGGAAGGCATTTCCCCTTGTGGCGGGATCATTGGAAAACCCAAAGAGTGAAACTAAGTGAAAATGGAGACTCCCTCGCTACTTCGCGCTTCGGTTATCGCTGGTTCAGTCCTTCAAGGATTTTGAATGGAATTGTCTTTATGGTGATTGATGATTGATTATTGCTCCAGCAAAGGTCGGGGGGTCCCGTTCCTGTGCGTTTAGCCGAACAGATGAACCAGGTTTTTCCAATGCTGGTGGTCTTGTGCCAGCTGTTCAGCATCCTCTACAGCAACTCCGTGTTGTTGGGGGTCGTCCGCAACCACGTCGAGTGCGGGGTTTCCCTCGTGGTCGTCTCCAGCCTGCGGCCTTTGGGTCAAACTGGAGAATGGCTCATGTCGGATGGTCTGGTGGTAGACGAAGGACATGGCCAAACCAGCGGGTGCGGCTTTGTGCGACCAAGGAAGATGCTCGGGGCTGGCACGTGCGGGCTCTGAGCTCTTTATTGGAGACTCGCTGGGGCCACCTGATGTTCTCAATGGTTCTGAGAGCCCTGCTATCAAAACCGTCGATTCTTGTGGCCAGGGTGTCGATCAGAGGCCATGTTTCTGAGCCATAAAGCAGGATAGAGAGTATGGCGAGGTTGTAAATGCGGAGCTTCGTCTTGCGTCGATGGTCTGGTGCCGCCAGAGTGGTTTCCAGAGAGATTGCAGAGCAGATGCTGCCAGGGCTCTTTTGGGGAGAATCTCTGGTTTTAGGTCCCCATTGTCTGTCACCATGGACCCCAGATACACAAAGCTCTTGACAGGCTCTACGATGTCGCTACCAATTTGGATGGGAGGTGGATCTGGTCCATCACCGACATACATGAACTTGGTTTTCGTCCAACTCACTTGGAGGCCAAACCGCGCTGCCCCTTCGCTGCAAATGCCCAGAGCGTCTCTCAGCTGGCTGTAGGAAGTGCTGAGCATGATGGTGTCGTCAGCATACTTCAGGTCAGTCAGGTGATAGTTGCCGAAAGGCACTCCGGGGATGCGCTCACTAACCCTGAACATCAGATGGTCGATGATGCAATTAAAATAGTCGGGAGCAGCCACGCAGCATTGACGAACGCCGCTGGAGATAGTAAACCAGTCGGGGTCAATGCCGTTGATACGGACACAGCTCTCTGCGTTGCTGTAGAGCAGCTTGAACAGGGCTATGATCTTGGGTGGTACTCCGAGAGCTTGGAGGATATTCCACAGTGAAGAGTGGCAGACGGTGTCAAAGGCGGCCTTCAGATCAATGAATCCGATATACAGATGGCGATCTTTACGGAAATTCACGGGTCTTCTCTATCAGCAAACGGACGGCAGAGATGTGGTCCGTTGTGGAGCGGTTGGGCATAAAGCCAGCCTGCTGGGGACGGCGGCAGCTTCCTATTGCTGGAAGGGCACGGCTGAGCAAGATCCTGGTAAAGACCTTGGGATCGATAGTAAGGTTATACCTCTGTGGTTTCCACAGACAAGCCTGTCACCCTTGCATTTCCAGAAGGGCACGATGACTCCTCTGGTCCAGTCGGTGGGCAGTTGCTCCGATTCCCACACCTGGTTGAATAGGCAGGTTAGCCACTCCACCATGCCATCACCGCCGGCCTTGAGCATCTCGCCGGTAATGGCACAGATGCCGGGGTTTTTCTTGGTGTTCAGCTTCTTCAGAGCAGCTCTCACTTCCTCGGGTGTTACAGGGTCTGTGCAGCAGGCGTCGCTAGGAGGTGCCGTGTTTGCAGCCACTAGGAGGGTGGGATCAGCCGGGATGGTGCTGTGCTGCAAGAGGATGCTAAAGTGCTCCTTCCAGCGCGCGAGGCAGTTGGCTTCTGTCATGATGAGGTTGCCGTCTGAGTCTTTTTCCAGGGCTGTCTTTATGTGGGGGCCGCTACGGGCTTGGCGTAGTAGACTGAATACGCGGCTCATGTTGTTGTTGTTGGCCGCGGACTCAAGCTCTTGGGCTTCTGCCTGCCAAAACCTCTCCCTATCTTCAGCGATGGCCACATTGCGCAGGCGGTTCAGTCTCCGATACTCCATGAGGTCGCCTCGGAGCCGGGCCTCACGCCGCTGGTCTATGATGTTTAGTGTCCTCTCTGATATCCAGGGCTTTCTCGGGGAGGATCGCGGGCGTCCGAGGACATTTTGAGCAGACTGGAGGACACTTTCCTTGAAGGCCGCCCAGTCTGTCAGCTTGTCAGGAGCCTGGGCATCGAGAGTGCGGCGGATGGAGCAACTGAAGTCTCTGGCGATGTTGGGGTCGCTGAGTCGGGAGGAGTCGGGGCCAGGCAAAGTCTTGTGCTGGTTGGCTCGGAGCTTTAGCTTGAGCTGGGCCACCAGCAGACGATGGTCTGTGTTGCCAAGCTGTGCTCCTCTGAACACCCGGCAGTTGGTTACAAACGACTTCCAGCGTCGTGATATCAGGATGTGGTCCAATGCCTTCCTGGTTCTGCCATCTGGGCTGTACCACGTCCAGTGATGGATGCCTTTCCGGGGAAACCAGGTGTCAGCAACACAGAGGTTGTTTTGGTGGCAGAGGAGGAGGGGGCGGTTGCCATTGTCGTTTGTTGTGCTGTCAACGAAGGTGGTGCCGACAGGTGAGGATGATGGTGACGTCGTGTGGTGGGGCTTGGTCAACAGCCTGGTGGAGTTGGTCAAAGAACGCGTCCGACATCGGTGGGGGCGTAGGCGACGATCACTGTCATCTTGGCGTGATGGTGGAGGAAACGGGCAGACAGTAGTCTTATTGGTGTCCAGCTGATGAGGGACCTCTGGAGGGCTTTTGGAATGGCAAGAGCCACACCGTAAAGGCCGGTCCGACTCTCGGGGCCACTCCAGATGTAGCAATGGTTGCCATCTGTTGTTTCACCATTGCCTTGCCATCGTACTTCCAGGGTGATGTTATAGCGTCAGAGCTCTCGGGACAGCAGGGTGGCAGCTCCGGGGCGAAGGAGTGTCTGGACATTCCAGGTGGCGATACGGGTCTTACGACGAAGGTCGACCCATACTCGTCGGTCGGGGGCAGGCTGGGGTCCGTTATGTGTTGGTCAGTCCGGCTTCTTTCTCTGGCCAGTTTCATAACAAAGGGGGTTTCTCCTGGGTGAGTTATTAGCCCTCGGTTGGTGGGGCTACCACCTCACAGCGTACCGACCAATGGGGTCTTTGTTTGTCTGGAACCTACCCCGGAGACCGGCCCGCCATGGGTGACCCTACCAGGAGCAGAGCTCCCGACGGTATCGCTCTCCAGGGTCACTGGAACACGCACGCCCCCTCGCCGCATCAAGGCCAGACCCATTCGAGGGGAAGTCAACAACTAATAAGCTTTGGTATGGTTTTCATGGTTTTCTTTATGGTGGGTGATATAAATGTATCGTTTATTTTCTTCAGACAGAGAGCACACAGGAAACGCTATCACTGAGGCAAGTTACGGAGGGCTTTGTCTGTAGGGTGGGCATGACTGTGTGATCTTTGATGGGCTGGTGTATGCTGTCAGCGTCTCCAAGTCAAGTCAAGTCAAGTCATTTTTATTTGTATAGCCCTTAATCACAATAAGTCTCTAAGGGCTTCACAGATTAGTATACTATGTTACACAGACTATTTTTCAGTCGACAAGAAGAGTAGGTTATTATTCATAAGCAATGGAGTAGAAGTGAGTTTTAAGTTTAGATTTAAACATTTCCACTGAGGTTGCAGATCGGATCTCAGGGGGAAGAGCATTCCACAGCACCGGTGCCCGAATGGAGAACGCTCTCGAACCAGCAGAACACTTCTTTGCTCTCTGGATCACCAGAAGACCGGCACTCTCAGATCGTAGGCTTCGGACCGGGACATAGGGGCAGATCAGATCTGAGAGACAAGAGGGAGCAAGTCCATGTATGATTTTGTACAATACTAAGAGAACTTTGAAGTCACATCTTTGGCTAACTGGGAGCCAGTGCAAGTTAGCCAAAATCGGTGTTATGTGATCGTACTTTTTTGACCTAGTTAAAAGCCTCGCTGCGGCATTTTGTACTAGCTGAAGAGACTTGATTCTGGACTTCGGGAGACCAGAGAGTAGTGCATTACAGTAATCGAGACGGGAGGTAACAAATGCATGAATTATAGTTTCCGCATCAGACTGAGACAGTATTGAACGGATTTTGGCAATGTTACGAAGATGGAAGAAAGCGGTTCTAGTAATTTTCTTTACATGCATCTCAAAGGTTAGATCAGGGTCAAATATGACACCTAAATTTTTAACTAAGTCACTCTGTGTGATGTGACATTTGTCAATGTTCACAGCAGTTTTTGAGAATAAGTCACGGCATTTAGATGGACCAATGACTAACATTTCGGTCTTTTCAGAGTTAAGACGCAAGAAATTGAGTGACATCCACTCTTTTATCTCAGTGAGGCAGGCCTCCAAATTTCCACAGTTTAGTGTGGAAGATTCCTCCAACGGAAGATAGAGTTGAGTGTCGTCTGCGTAGCAGTGGAAGCTGATATTGTACTTGCGAATAATGTCACCTAATGGAAGCATGTAAATGTTGAAAAGAAGGGGGCCAAGCACTGAACCCTGCGGAACACCGCAGGTAACATTAAAGGGCTCAGATGTCATTTCACCATATTTAACACAGTGCGTCCTATCTGAGAGGTAGGATCTGAACCACGAGAGGACGGTTCCTGAGAGACCAATCCATTTTTCCAACCGTTCTAGTAAATAGGAATAAAAACAATAATGAGTATAAAAATGGGTACAATTTACCTGCAAATAGATGAGTCACAACATTAGCTTTTTCTGCTGGCTTTGATCTCTTTGATCTCTACAAGGGGAATTCATAATTTAGTAAAACAGAAACAAAACGAAAATAAACCTAAACAGCTTGACAATATCAATCACATTACTATGCATGGTGAGAGATTTGTCAGCTGGGGTTATAATGTTCAAAATTAACTTCTTTTGTGGAGCACCAAAAGATAGGTCTTACCTTTGTAGTTCTCTCTCGTAAGACTAACAACAAACCCCGCCTCCTGGTCACATGTTAGAAGCCAAAACCAAACCCCACCCCATACCAGCAGAATGCACTGTTGGACTCATCATTGCAGGACATTTACCAAAAACTATACACATATTTCAGCAGGAATTTCAATAAAACAAAAGTTATTATTACACCCGTTACATACACCCCCCTGAAATTCTGCTAAATATGGGAGTGCTACACTAAACAGAAAAAAAATCACATGCTAAAAAGGCAAATACTGATGAAAAAGAGGACACGAAAAGTGGTACAGTATTACAAGGAACAAACTGAAGTGCATGTCAGTTCTAAAACTCTCCCAAAAAGGAGTGTGAAAAGAAAGGAGGCGATCAAACTCCTAACTAAGCACAGACTCAAAGATGCCTGTTACATCTCTGAAATATCAAACATTGTTCCTGTAGTTGTAAGTGCTCACATAGGCACTATTCTTGTTTCTTACTCAAGCTTTGTTACTCAAACTGAAAGTGCATCTCTAATGAACTTAAACTAGGAACTAGCAGATATTGCAGACAGAGAATTGTCACCTACCAACTGGTCATTCATCTGACAAATAAGACGACTAGGAGGCCTGATGGACTGGCGGACCCTAAGACCATAACGGTTAGGTTGAGCACAAATAACCTGAGCTTGAGGGTCTGGGACAGTCAAGTCTAAACAGTCAGTATCAGGGGAGTCTGTGTCCGAATGATCAGTGTTCAATGGGGTCTCGTCTGGGAGGACAGTGTGTGGTGGGCCCATACCCAAAGGGATCATGTTTTCAGAGCACTGTGATGGGCTTTCCGTATTGTCACTTGAAGTATGGTGAACATCCTGTTCAGGGATGTGCTGACTTACTCGACTGGATGTATCGACTGTGAGAGAATCAGACTGGGCATCAGATCTGCTGTCTAATGAGTTATCCTCCACCTCTGGATGAACTTGCTCTTCACCTGCCTGTATCACCCAGTTTACTCTACGGACATCACTGTCTTCAACCGCGTCAGGTAAATCAGGGCATACATCACTTCCATGCATAGCAGCGTCACACCCTGAGTGTTCAGATTCGCTGGCCAGATCATCCTCACAGGGCAAGAAGCTAACAGAGAGCAGCAAATTCCTGTGAACTACCTTCTCTTTGCCCGTCAGGCAATCCTTGACTCTATAGACATTGAGATCAGGCTTGACTGATATGACTTCATACGGGGTCGACACGACAGGGTGGCTGCCTTGGGAAAATGGCCGGTTTTAGTGAACTGTTACTTGATGATCTCAAACAGGTGGTAAATGCGGCCAAACCGACAACTTGCCAGTTCGACCCGCTCCCAGGTTCACTTATTAAAAGTCTTTTTGGCGTCCTTGGACCTTCAGTTCTAAATATTATAAACATATCACTCTCCTCAGGTGTAGTTCCAGCACCTTTTAAGTCCGCCGTTATTAAACCCACACTGAAACGACCCAACCTTGATCCAGAAATATTAAGTAATTACAGACCTGTGTCAAACCTACCTTTCCTCTCTAAAGTACTCGAAAAAGTAGTGGCACAGCAGCTGAATGCTTTCATATCCGAGAATAACCTTTTTGAATCCATGCAATCAGGATTCAGGGCTAACCACTCTACTGAGACAGTTCTGATCAAGGTAACAAATGATCTCCTAATGTCAATGGATTCTGGCGCTTCATCACTTTTGCTGCTGCTGGATCTTAGTGCTGCTTTTGACACAACCTCAAGCTTGGTAGCGCGCCATTTTCTTTCCAATTTCCTCCATTCTTGTTTAAGGGTTCTAGTTTCATCAGTAAACCAAGGCGTGCGTCTTTTAGGACGTGATTTTAGTTTTATGGGCGCTATTGAATCCAGCACACTAGTCAGGGTGGTATTGAACTCATTCATGAGTGAGTCAATCGAGCCAATGTATGTAGGAAAGGACACAACTGCTCCAGGAAGGAGTTCAAAGAGCTCAGAAACTGTGCCAGTGCTTATGTTGCGTCCGCTAAATACTTCAGCTTTTTTAACACTACCCTTAGCTAGCACCTCAAATGTAACTAAATAATGATCCGAGATAACGGTAGTACACGGTAACACCATAATGTTTGAGGTTAAAACTCCTCGAGTCAGAATCAAGTCTAGCGTGTTCCCATTTTTATGGGTTGGCAAATCAACCAGTTGATTAAAGCCAAATGCATCAATTAGAGACCTAAACGCAATAGTAAGTGAATTGAGTGGGGAGTTCATATGAATGTTAAAGTCTCCCATAATTATAATTTTGTCTGCATAGGTTACTAGTTCAGACAAAAGTTCAGCAAATTCGTCTAAGAAAGTTGTGTATGGCCCAGGTGCACGATAGATAGTTATTACATATGACAATAGAGAGGACCGCATCACAAGAGCCTCAAACGCCTTGTAATTATTAGAGGTACGTGGATTAAATTTGAGCGATTTTTCAGAAATTAGCGCAACACCACCACTCCTTTTCAACGCGCGTGCTATATGGCTACTCTCGTAGTCTGGGGGAGAAGCATAATTTAGCGCTAAGTACTCATCCGAGCGTAACCAAGTTTCACACAGACCCATACAGTTAAGTTTATAATCACGAATAATGTTATCAACAAGTAAAGCTTTTGGAGCAAGCGACCTAATATTAACAGACCAAATTTCAGCTTTGCTGAATCATTTGACTTAGCTGAACTCTTTGTAGTCTTTGTCGAAATCTTCAAAAGCTGCCGCTCTTGTGGCTTTTCGTGTGGGCCGGAGGGATGAATGGTGGAATTAGTTACATTCTCGCGTCCTTCCTCGCGTCCATCTTGCTGCTTAGACTTCGCACGCTTCACACATCTACCTGCACGGCAACCACGCTTCTGTTTTCTGTCCTTACGGCGGCGTTGACGTCGTTTATTAAGCGGAATAGCCGTCCACAAGGATGCCGGGTCTCTTTGAAGTTCGCTCGGTATATCATAGGCGGTATAAAAAGTGCCCGAAAAGTCGAAATTTAGACGCCCACCCAACCGAATAAGTTCGTCCCTACTGTAAGTATTTTTGGCCACACATGTGTCCAAAAGTAAAAGCAAAAAAGTCAAGAGAACGGCAATAGATAGAAGATTAGCTGGAGAACGAGCCGCAAGCATGTATCCATGCGCCGCCATGTTGTCCATCTCCAAATCATAACAAACTGGGAAGGAAAGAGGCCGCTAGCTTTTGGCAACTTTGAAAATAAATTTATCAATTAAATCAGAAAGCCAGAAGAGCACAAAGGAATGTTGATCACCAACAGGTGCTCCGTGGATTGTTATCGCTTCCAGGAATTGACTGAGGCAACATCAGAAGGTAAAGCAAAATCCTGGCCGCAGGTCGGTCCAAGCACCATGGCTAGTCTAACAACTTTCTAAGGCTAATTACGCCACCACTTCTGAATGCGGCTAGTCAAACCAAGTCAAGTCATTTTTATTTGTATAGCCCTTAATCACAAATAGTCTCTAAGGCAGGGGTCGGGAACCTTTTTGACTCAAAGAGCCATAAAAGCAAAAAATATTAATTTTATTTTGGGAAAGAGCCACACCATAAATTATGAGACAAATTTACTAAATTGCTAAACCGGCGCCCCAGACAAAAGCTTAGTCTTCAGCACATTTATTTTTGATGATTTGATAAAAATTATGAAAAGAGAATAATGCCAGAGCCCCTGTCCCAAATTCAACAAACAGACCACTTTAAACTTGTCTCTTTCTTGCAATTACTCAAGATCGGTTAAACTCCTTTTGACCTTTTTTTCCATACATATTGGTTTCAAAACCAGATGCAAGCATTTATTTTGTAAAAACGTCACAACATTCTGAGAATAGGGAGCCTTATGTGCTTACCTTTGGCGAGAGATGGGAGGGAATGCTTGTACTTTTTGCATAGCTCCACCCATCCCTCCCACTCACCCAATCAAATGACTAAGTTCTCTTCCGGTGTTTTGGCGTATTTACAGTTCTGTGGATTCATCATAAAGTATCTGAACACTGAACACAGATTATATAGTGAACTTTTAAATAAAGGATTCTTTAGCTTTGTACAGCCAAAACGATTTTTTTTCCCCCTTTTTTTTGTGTGACACCTTGACTGTAAACTGTAGTGAAAAACGTGCCCTATATATACTGCGAAGTGTTACCTTTGAATTCAGCTTTGGTTTGGCTATACGTGTACCTGAATAGCATAGACACCTCCGGTTTTGAACAAGATGGAGAAATTTTGCATGCAATCAAATTGGTCTCTGAGCCACAGATGCTCATAGAAAGAGCCATATATGGCTCGCGAGCCATAGGTTCCCGACCCCTGCTCTAAGGGCTTCACAAGTTATTACATATAAGAAGTTTAGGTTATTCGAATGCTATAGAGTAGAAGTGAGTTTTAAGCTTAGATTTAAACATTTCCACTGAGGTTGCAGATCGGATCTCAGGGGGAAGAGCATTCCACAACACCGGTGCCCGGATGGAGAACGCTCTCGAACCAGCGGATCCAATAACCACAAAACGGATGACCTGGAGCTACAACTCGTTGAAAACCACTACATATGGGGCTCTTGTATTTTAATCGGGAGACTTGGCTCAACCTAAGGAGCTTCGATGCTCGCGTGGAACTAGCCAGCGGCTGCCTAATTCGCTTCATGCACTGATTTTGCTGTACTATGAAGAATATAAACTCTGTCTGAAGAAAATAAACTATTCATTGATATCAATGTCAATAGAGACAATTCCATTCCTAGAAGGAGTTAACCAGCGATAACTCTTGACCCTGACCCTAACCCGAATATTTTATGAGAGGTTTATTTGTGGAAAACCCAATTAGACCCAACCTCACCCAGATCCGAGCGTCGGCGGGCCCAACAAAAACTGTGTTTGAGACCTCTGGTTTAATGTGTCTAGATTTCACGTGATCACAACAGGATGTTCTCGATTTCAAACTACCTATAAAGTCTTCAGCTTCTGACCCCTATTTTTCTTTAATTTTTGTATTCAAAATTTGCCGCATTATGCCCCCTTCCAAGCAAATGAAGCCTTTCCCCCCCTGTTTTTCCCGCATGCGTGTGCTTCCTTTCTAGCTCTCCGCCTTCTCCCTAATTGCATATTAAAACCCTTTTAAATGAACTTTTGCTGCCAACTTTCCAACACATTAATTAATTGTTTTAGCCAATTAAGTGGCGCCGTGCAAATGAGCCACATCGCAAATGGTCCTGCAGGGGCCTACCGCCCCATATTCCTCCTCTTTATTTCCTTCCAGTGATGGGAATTACAGGTCTTTTTAGAAAGCTGGCTCTTTCGGTTTGAATCACTTAAAAGAGCCTATGTGTGTATATATATATATATATATATATATATATATATATATATATATATATATATATATATATATATATATATATATATATATATATATATATATATATATATATATATATATATATATATATATATATATATATATATATATATATATATATATATATATATATATATATATATATATATATATATATATATATATATATATATATATATATATATATATATATATATATATATATATATATATATATATATATATATATATATATATATATATATATGGGCAGCACGGCGGCGCAGTGGTTAGCGCTTGTGCGGCACAGTTCATGTCATGGGAACCTGTCGTGGGTTCAAATCCAGCTCCAGACATCCTGTGCGGAGTTTGTATGTTCTCCCCGTGCTTGTGTGGGTTTCCTCCGGGCACTCCGGTTTCCTCCCACAATCCAAAAACATGCATTTCAGGTGAATTGGCCGGTCCAAATTGTCCCTAGGTGTGAATGAGCGAATGAGTTGTCTGTCCCTGTGTGCCCTGCGATTGGCTGGCAACCAGTTCAGGGTGTCCCCTGCCCAGTGCCCGGAGATGGCTGGGATGGGCTCCAGCCCCCCCGCGACCCTAATGAGGATAAGCGGTACGGCTGATGAGATGAGATATATATATATATATATATATATATATATATATATATATATATATATACACAAGGTTGGGTAGGGTTACTTTAACTGGATTACTTTCAATTACTTTTGGATAACTACAATACTAAATATGCTAATAAAAGAAAAAAGAAACTAAATATAAATAAAATGACCAAATTTTGTGCAGGCTTGGGGAGTAACGGAATACATGGAACGGCAAAAATAATGTTGGCAAGCTGTTTGGATTTATTTTCATTTCGTTTCTCTCACATGTTATGTTAGTTTTGCCGGAAATCAAAGAGATCAAAGCCAGGAGAGAAAGCTTACCACGTGCTGTGAGTCATCATTTTATTCACATTTAGTTTGTTTTGTCTTTTATTAGCATATTTGGAGTACTGTAATCCAAAAATAATTGAAAGTAATCCAGTTAAAGTAACCACACCCAACCCTGTATATGTATATATATATATATATATATATATATATATATATATATATATATATATATATATATATATATATATATATATATATATATATATATATATATATATATATATATATATATATATATATATATATCACTGAGATAAAAGAGTGGATGTCACTAAACTTCTTGCGCCTTAACTCTGAAAAGACTGAAATGTTAGTTATTGGTCCATCTAAATGCCGTAAATGGTTCTCAAAAACTGCTCTGAACATTGACAAATGTAATATCACCCAGAGTGACTCAGTTAAAAATTTAGGTGTCATATTTGACCCCGATCTGTCCTTTCAAACTCACGTGAAGAATATTACTAGAACAGCTTTCTTCCATCTTCGTCCTATGCTGTTTCAGTCAGATGCGGAGATTATAATTCACGCGTTTGTTACTTCCCTTCTCGATTACTGTAATGCACTACTCTCCGGTCTCCCGAAGTCCAAAATCAAGAGCCTTCAGCTGGTACAAAATGCTGCAGCAAGGCTTTTAACTAAGACAAAAAAGTTTGATCACATTACCCCGATTTTAGCAAACCTGCATTGGCTTGAGATGTGATTTTAAGGTTCTTTTGGTATTATACAAAATCATGCATGGACTTGCTCCCTCATATCTTTTAGATTTAATTTCCCCCTATTTTCCGGTCGGGAGCCTTCGCTCTGAAAACGCTGGTCTACTAGTGATCCCAAGAGCCAAAAAAAGAATCTGCAGGTTTGAGAGCGTTCTCCATCCAGGCCCCGGTGCTGTGGAATGCTCTTCCCCATGAGAGTCAATCTGCAACCTCAGTGGAAATGTTTAAATCTAAGCTTAAAACACACTTCTACTCTATAGCATATGAATAACCTATATTTTATGTTCATAATATGTGTATTATTTGCCCTCATGTAAGTTTTAGATGAGGGGATGGTGTCATAATAGTCTGTAGTTTGCAATAGTCTTTGATCTCGTCAGCCCTTTGAGACTCTTTGTGATTAAGGGCTATACCAGGGGTAAGGAACCTATGGCTCGCAAGCCATATATGGCTGTTTCTAAGAGTACCTGTGGCTCAGAGACAAATTTGATTGCATGCAAATTTTCTCCAACTCGTTCAAAACTTGGGCTAATAATCCTGTTCAGATATACACAAAGCCAAACCAAAGCTGAATTACAAAGCAGTACTTTGCAGAATATATAGGGCAAGTTTTTTACTACAATTTACTGTCAAGGTGTCATAACAAAAAAAAAAAAAAAATCTTGTTTTGGCTGTACAACGCTAAAGAATCCTTTATATAAAAACTCACTATATAATCTGTGTTCAGTGTTCAGATACCCTATGATGAATCCACAGAACAAACTGTAAATACGCCAAAACACCGGAAGAGAACTTAAAGTTATTTGATTGGGTGAGTGGGAGGGATGGGTGGAGCTATACAAAAAGTGCAAGCACTCCCTCCCATCTCTCGCCCTACGCCGTCTGCGCC